>NW_027533089.1:6586517-6587499 GCF_008692635.1 Crocuta crocuta | reverse complement strand
GGGACACAGATGGGAAGCAGGAATCAAGCTGGGCTGGAATTCACAAACTGAGATCATGACCTGAGCCAAAGCAGGACGCTTAAACGACTGAATCCTTGTACTTTGCTTTAATTACTGTGGTTTTGAATACAATTAAATTTATCTTATAGCACCAGTCACTCCTCCTTAATCTTTTTCAAAATTTTTGTGGTTGTTCTTATGCAGCTATGAATCATCGTCTTGGGATCAGTTACAACAGGGAGGGAATCATTATCACTTTTAGGCTTAAAGTTGTAAAGAGCTGTGTGGACATTTACGTGACAATAGAGGGCTCATTCAACACAAGATGGTCCTACAAGGAGGCAGGAGTTGAAATAAATACTACTGCCCTCCTCAAATAACCCTGCTCCTGTCCTTCGATCTACTGCAGGGCAAACTAGAGCTGAAACCAGAAGATAAGAAAGGCCTCTGATGTGGTCTTTCCAGGTCAGCCATGTAGGACACAAAGCAAGTTGGAAAAGAGAAAGGAGGTAGAAAAGGAAGGCATCTAGCACCTAATCACCTTGTTAAGTTATAAAAGCAATCTCTCACAAATTTTTAATGGAACTAAATTACATTTATGGCTAAATTTTCTGAAAACTGACATCGTTGTAATTCTGAACTTTGAAATCTGAGAACATGACATGCATTTTCTCTTAATCAAGTCTTCTTTTCAGTCCTTTAAAAATAGCCTACTGACATCTTAAGTTTACTGTCTTTTTCTTTTCCTTCTTTCCTTCCCCCTGCTTCCTTGCTTCCCTCTCTCCTTTTTTTTTCTTTTATGCTACCTTGCATTTATTTATTCATTCACTTGGAACCCTAGTTCCCATTCCCATTTCCTTCCTTACCCTCAAATGTTACAATTTTCATTGGTTTTTATCTTTTTCTTTTTTTTAAGGTTTTTTTTTTTTTTTTTTTTTTTTTTTTTTTTCTAGATGGGGGGAGGGGGGGGGGGAGGGGGGGG
>NW_027533089.1:6546442-6586268 GCF_008692635.1 Crocuta crocuta | reverse complement strand
TTTGTGTTTATTTATTTCTAGAGAGAGAGAGAGAGAGCGTGAGCAGGGGAGGGTCAGAGAGAGAGGGAGTCACAGACTGAAACAGGCTCCAGGCTCCGAGCTGGCAGTCAGCACAGAGCCCGACGCGGGGCTCGAACCCAGGTTTTTATCTTTTTCAAGTCTTCCTATGTGTTTCTGTGAAATGTGTATTTATTTGTGTGCATGAATTGTTAATTTACACAAATGCTATTGTGTATTGTAAATTTCATTCTTTCTTGCTTTTCTCATTCTACCCAAGGTTTTTAAAATTTATTCACGTTGCTGTTAGTGCACATCTACACATTGCTCACTGGTCCTAACCGGTATGTTTTTCCATAGCGTGCATTCCCAGTATTTATATAGCCATTCCTCCAGTGAGGGACAACTGGATTGCCTCCAACTTCCTGCCACCACAGACAATGCTTCACGGAACATCCTCATTCGTTTACACTCAATGGTTCTATATAAAGAGCGAAATCACTGGTCATACAGCATATCCTTAGTCAGTGTCAGTAGGTACTGCCCCTTTGTTACAGGCTGTCTATGTTATTCTATACTCCATCCAGCAGTGCCTGAGTATTCCTATAGTCCCTCCTCCCACCAACACTTAGCAGTATCAGCTAATGTTTCATCTACCTGACAGTTCTTGAGGGATATGTCATTGTTATTTTAATTTGCTTTTATCTAATTACCAATGGTTTTAAGCATCTCTTTGTAAGTGTATTAGTCCCTGGGGTTTTCTCTTCTATGAATTGCCTGTACATATATTCCTGGACCATTTTTCTATTGGGGTTCACATCTGTTTCTTGTTCATTCTTATGAAGTTCATGTATATTCCAGATATTAGTCCCAAAGGTATACAACATTGAGTAAAAATCTTCAGTGTAATGTAATCAAATTCAGCAATTTTCCACCTCATGATTCTGAAGTAGTGTGCTTTTCCACAATCAGGATACTAAGATATTCTTCAGCATTATTTTCTCTTTTTTTAATTAATTATTTATTTTGAGAGAGAGAGAGAGAGAGGCAGGGGAGAGGCAGAGAGAGAGTGAGAATCTCACAAGCAGGCTCTGCACTGTCAACACAGAGCCCGACCTGGGGCTCAAACCCACAAACCATGAGATCATGACCTGAGCAGAAATCAAGAGTCCAATGCTTAACCAACAGAGCCACCCAGGGGTCTCCCCCTGCCATCCCTTTGTTTAAAAGATTATTTCTGCATTATTTTCTTAGCTTTATGGTTTTACCTTCACGTTTAGATCTTTAACTTACATGGAATCCTTCTCTATACATCATGTTTTACTTTTCTTTATATTGTAATGCATTTTTCCCAGTACCATCTACTAAACAATCTGTCTCTTTTAATATTTTGGGCCCCCTCTACTGTATATTAATTTTCCACATAAGCTTAAGTCTCCTGAGATCTCTAGACTGTTCTATGATCTATTTTTCTTTGCAACAGACTCTATAACTATAGCTTTATGACATGACAACATATAATAAGACAAATCTTGTTTCTTTGTATTTTTTTTTCAAAATAGATTTAATTATCTCTAGACACTGGTTCTTCCATATAAATTTTAAAATTACTGAGTTCCTTTCTCGGTATTACTTATATACAGATTTTATATTTCTAAAGTGACAGGTGCTTCATTTAATTTACATTCTGATTATTGATAATATGTAGGAACATAAATTCTATATTTCATTTCCTTTTGACCTTTTCATTGAACTATATTTTATCAGTTCTTCCTGTTGTCTTTATTGGAGTTTCCACATAATTCATATCATATGCAAATATCTTCTTTTATAATACTTATTATCTGAATTATTTTTCTTGACATGTTGCATTGGCTAGGATTTCCTGATGAATGTTAAATAATAGCAGTGATAACAGACATCCTTGTCATATTCCTTAGTTAATGGAAGTGATTTATGAATATTCCATTAAGTATGATAGACATGCTCTACCATCATAAAGGAGTTTTCATTAGCCAATCTGTTGATTATACAACTGGAGTTTGAATATTATCAAATCCTTTTTATCATTTATGGATCCAAAATACAGTAAAACGTTGGCTTGTGAGTAACTTGTTCTGCGAATGTTCTGCAAGATAAGCAAGCACTTCTAATAAATTTTAACTTGATAAACAAGTGACGTCTTGCAATACGAGTAGTATGTGATGCCAAATATCACATGATCACAACAGAGCCAATGATGCTTGAAATTCACTTTGATATACAGAGTGCTTTGGATTACAAGCATGTTTCTGGAACGAATGATATGTGCAAACCAAGGTCTTACTGTACAGTCTTTCTCATTTTATTTCTTAATCTGATTGCTGTTCTTATGAGTTTCCTAAGTAAATCAAGAAAGTGTATTGATTTTGCCTATGATTATGACTTTGACTGTATCCCTTCTGTTTTGTAACATGCATGTTGTTCTCAGTATCCCTATTTTCTAACTATTAAAACTGCAGTTTTGATTCCTGTTTTAATCTAGCAATTATTAAGGGAAATTGCAGTAGTTGTTTAATTCCCAAACAGCAGGAGAAAGGGAGTTTTTTCATATGCTTATAATTAACTTCTTAGACTGTGGACAGAAACAATGAGTCCTGCACACTTGTGACTTGGCATTTATTTGAGTTCTTTGGTCTAATATACTTTGAAATTTTTAAAAATATTAATTGCCTGCCTGAATAAAATATATGTGATTTAGGACACAGAGTATTAGTTAGATCTGTTAAATCAGCTGTTTCAAAGCCATTTAAATCTTTTACATCCTCATTTGTATTTTAGCCATTAATCTGTGAAGTATAGAGAGATATTTCTGTCTCCCACAGTGATTGTATATCTACCAGCTTTAAGGCATTGCCACCTGTTTCAGTATGAAGTGGACTTCTTTATTAAATGTACATTTAAAATTCTTTTGCATTAAAATCTATTTTCAAAATAGCATTAGTCTTTATGTTTGTTTTCATTTGCTTGAGATATTCTCACCTATCTTGCCTATTCTTGCTATCTTGTTAGTTTTTTTTTAATGTTTTATTTATTTCTAGGAGAGAAAGAGACAGCATGAGCAGGGGAGGGTCAGAGAGAAAGGGAGTCACAGACTCTGAAACAGGCCCCAGGCTCTGAGGAGCAGTCAGCACAGAGCCCGACACGGGGCTCGAACCCATGAACCGCGAGACTATGACCTAAGCGGAAATCGGACGCTTAACCGACTAAGCCACCCAGGTGCCCCTCTATCTTGTTATTTTTAAACTTTCTGAGTTACTTAAAGAGAAGGGGAAGGTTGCTTTTGGTTCTATTTCATTTGTTCACTCAATGTGAGCCTTTTTTTTTAAGATAGGGGAATTTCACTTAATTGTCTTAATTCGTATGGCTAGTATTTTCTTTAATTAATTTATTTATTTTGAGAGAGAGAGAATGTGACTGCCAGTGGGGGAGGGGCAGAGGGAGAGGGAGTGAGAGAGAATCTGAGGCAGATTGCACTGAACTGAGGCTAGAGCCCAAAGTGAGGCTCCAATTCACAAACTGTGAGATCCCGACCTGAGCCAAAATCAAGAGTTGGGCACACAACCTACTGAGTCACCTAGGCACCCCAATATGGCTAGTCTTAATTATGCCAGTCATATTTTTGTACCTTTTATGATTCTTTGCTCTTTTCTTTCTATTTCTTTGTTATTTTTAAAGTTTATTTAGCTATACTGAAAATATGATTTTATAAAATGAGGAGAATATAAGCACTTACATAAAAATTTGTTGGGAGGTTTCCGTCACCTATGTAAAGGTAATAGTACCTGATGCATCGAAATGCTCAGGAAATGTTTGTTATTATTTTCATTGTCATTCAGCAGGAGCAACATTATTTGGCATTTAAAATGATCAAAGAAAATTCAGAGACCTGCTTGACTTTTATTGCTAAGTGTCTGACAGGATGATGATGGAAATCATTTTTGAATCTTTGAAATTCCTAAATTTCCCAATAATGTGTCTAGACGTTGTTCCATTCTGAAATCTCAAAAAGTTATTCCCATTAAGCCTTGATTGTTGCTTCTTTTTCTTTTCTTTCTCTTTTCTTCAAGAACATAAAATAGCTACGGGTTGGATTTCCTCACTGAGTTCTACACATCCACGATTTTATGCCAACCCTTCTAAGTTTTGTAAACTCCCCTCAATTCACTACATGACATGATTTTCTCATTTTCATTCTGCTTACTTCTAGTGCACACTTTGATTCTTCTATTACAGTACTGTTACATTACTTCCTCATCTTATTATTTATGCACATAAGACAATTCCTATCTTCTCTTGTCTTTCATTTCATTTTTCATCTCTTCTTTGCCTAAACTCCATATATTCTAAACTGTTAGGTGGTGCACAAAATAAATGTTATAAATTTACTTGTGCTTTATTTCAAATATTCATTTAAAAAAATTTCCCTCTTAAGTACTATGTTTTCCTCGTAATTTTGGGTTAAAAAACCTTTTTGTTGTTGCCCCTTTTTATTTATCTTTGAATGAAAATTCGGCTCTCCCGACCTCATTATTTGCCTAGGAGCAGAAGAATGGATTCTCTCTCAATCTCTGTTTTATCTTCATGGTGATAAATCTTTTTCCAGACCTCATGCTGGAGGATGGCAGAAGCACGATATATTGAGATGTAACCACCTGAGTGATGGGAAGGTGCCCAAGCCCTGGGAAGTCCATGTCAATCTCTAAGCCCATGTTTAGAGGAGCTGCCACACTTGACTATACTCAACTTTCCTAGTGTCACATTCTCTATACTATTTACCTTGTGTAGCTGTCCAGACCCCCTTCCCAGTGCTGCCCTTAGGTTGGGGAAAATCGCCATGAGGATTCAGCTAGAATACAGTCTGTGGTATGCCTATTTGAGAAACCACCACAACCTCCCATTGCAGACACACCTACACATGTTATCCTTCAAAGAGAAAGAAATTCTAAAAAAAATGTTTCCATTTGTTTGATGGTCCACTACATTTAAAAGCATTAATTGGGTTCTACCATCTATTTCCCTGCTTTCTAGAACACTACTGCTACATCAAAGAAGAGAGTTGTATAACAATCTGCAATGGCTTCTTCTGACTTCATTCCGTCTATACTATATTAGTTCAGTCAAAGTACCTGGCAGGGAAATGATCATTCTCCCTGGTTCCCCATGTTGATGTAGGTCTATCCTATGTTTTTTTAAATTATAGGTGATATATATTATGTATATAGGTGATATATATATTATATATAGGTGATGTATATTATATATAGGTGATATTATATATATGTGTGTGTGTATATATGTACATATTATATATTATGATATTGTGATATTATATATATATATTATATGTGATATTATATATATATATAGGCGATTTCAATATACTCCTCAGGCAGAATGGTGGGGGCAATTAGAGAATAAATTCCTTACATGTACTCAAGTTGTTGCGGAGCCTGACAGTAACAGAGAAGCAAGTATATACTGTCCATATTGCAAAAGTCTAGAAGTTCTTGACAACCATCTATGAATTCTACCATTGCCTGAATGAATGCCATTGAAATCTACACTTACATTCATATGCATCAACCATGTTCAGAATGTGAAGGGTTGCCCATCTTAAAAGGGTATTCAGAAAACTTCAAAAGAAATCCCACAAAAGGTCACAGCAAGTCGTATAATCTAGTATTAGAGCATTTACCTTCAATCGTGACAAACAAGCCTGGGAATTCATGAGAAGGTTCAGAGAGTTCATGGGAAGATATTTGAGAATACTACAGGCTTTTGCACAGAATTAGAAAATGACCAGAGTGCCAGATGGGAGTCAATAGCAGCTCTGCTGTGTCAGTCAGTAAAAATACCAACAATGAGGCTTTTTGCCAGTGGGTGGAGGCCATAATGCACTTCTCAAGATTGTAATCATTATACAGATGGTATCCCTAGAAGCTACAAGCTGAATATACTGCATAGCTCCTTTAGAGAGAAATCTTACATCAACTCTGAGAGGGACATTAGAAGCCTCTTAATAAGGAACTAGGCTCTACCACAAGAATCTGTAACCATGGCATTTATACCGCTAGAACAGCCTGAACACAGGAATTGGTCAACAGACTCTCTGAGGCATCCTCCATGGATTCTAACCTAAAAACATTCACATTAAAGAATTTTTTGTTCTAAAGAATATTTTTGATTGTTTAAAGTATAAAATCCAAAAGGAGTTTCTTGAGACAATTACAGATTCTTTGAATGGAGTGTCAAAGCTTTTGACTGTGTTAGGCAAAGAAACTGGTAACATAGTCAAGACTTAGGGACACAGTAGGGCTCAGTAGGTTGAATGTCCAACTTTGGCTCAGTTCATGATCTCACAGCTCATGGGTTAGAGCCCCACGTCACACTCTGTGCTAACAGCTCAGAGCCTGTTGTCTACTTCAGATTGTGTCTCTGTCTCTCTCTGCCCCTCCCCCACTCACACTGTGTCTGACTGTCCATCTCTCCCAAAAATAAATAAATATAAAAAAAATAAAAATAAATAAAAAGATTAACACTCCTTCCCAAACATGCCTGATCCATACTAGGAGGTAATTTCTTTCTGTTTGATAGAAACCGACCTAACCATTTTGGACAGGCTTAGCAGCTGGTCAAAATGCTGAATTGGTGATGTCCAACAATTCTTTGGCCTCATCTCCCATAAAAGGCTTTAGAATTGTGAAGGGAACAAGCTAAATGATATATGACAATCTTATAAATCCATAACTCTAAAACATATCCAAGGCTGAATATCTCAGATGGCAAAGCTCCCATTAGTCAATTGCCTTAGCACCTCAAGTGTATTATAGCCTCCCAATTCTTTCAGCACCATCTATTATCTTACTTCTCATTGACATGAAATCACCTTTATGGAATTCAACACATGAACATTCTGGTTCATTTTCAAGTGGAATGTGTTTGCTGGATGTGGTATTAAATGCGATGCATAAAGTCGTTCAGAATTTGCTGTATTCAACAGGTTAAATAAGTGGCGAAATAATATACGAAGACCTTGACTAATTCTGCTGTTTGATCTCCAAAAAATCAAAATAATACAAGTTCAAAGGCTTAGCTGGACATTTGCCTCCCTCCTGGGAAGGAAATAATTCCCTTGCGTCCTGCCATGAAACAGGCTGCCACATACCCTCCACTCCCAAGCCAAGGCTTGAATGCAAACAAAATGCTCCTCTAGTTACATTCCCTGTTCGTTACTGTTGGTCTCTCTTCAGTTATCTGCTGACACATCCGGAGAAGAATAAAGGCAGGGAAACATACCCTACTTTCTTTTCTTGACAGTCTGTCTTTCTCATGTTAATAGAAACCTTTAATACTATTAGGAACCTTATCTCATTTAATCTGCACAGAAATTCAGAGAAGTCGATTCCATTACTATTGCTATTTCACAGATGAAGAAACTAAGGTGCTAGAGATTAAATAACCTGTCCGTGGTTACATAGCTCATAAAAAATAGAGCCTAGGATTCAAACCAAAGCCTAGTGACTTAACCCCTCTGCTCCGTTCTACTGCTGTCTCTTGTAATTTACATACAGTTGATGCAAGTTTTCTACTGTATGAAACACACTTGAGGCACAAAGCAGTAAAGAGTAAGAGCCAGTTACAAACACAAGCTTCCATTTCTTCATTGCTCCGGCATGAACTTGATTCCAACAGTCTGTTCCTGCTACTTGCTCAGATTCCTTCTCTCTTCCTCACCCATCTACCTCTCCTAAGACCTAGTCTTGGCTTTTTCTTAAGACTTCCCTGAGATCTCTGCCAGGCATTAGTCAAGATCTCTCCTCAGATCCTTAGGTCTATGAATAAAGCTGTCTTTTTCTGTTTGGGCCCAAACCCTTTTGGCTTTGAAAAAGTCCATGTTAGTGATGGTCTGTTTCTCAAACTTAACTGGAGACCCTGCTGGTTCAGCCCATTAAACATTTTCCTTAGCTCTGAAGACTACCTGTTATTCACTCTCCCTAAACTGAATTCTGATATAATCAGCTTTTCCTGGTTTCTGGTGTCTCTCTCGTCTTCCTGCACCCCACTCTCCTGCCCTCACCGTCCCCATCTAATCTTGTTTCTTTTCTATTTGTTCTCTCCTACACTTCCCCCTAATCCTTTTCAAGTTGCTGTTTCCTCTGGCCCTTAACCTGGGCTCGGCTCCTCCCTGTTCCTCTAAGCCTCCTTCTCGCTGGTCTCCATAGGCACGCAAGTTCACTAAAGGAGCTCTTTGCTTTCTAACTGCTTCAGCAAGCCCCTGGCCAGCACATTCCATCCCTCTCTCCTGTGCCCCAGCAGGAATGAGCGCGTCTCTCTTTCAAGGTGTTCTGTCACTTAATAAACATCCCTTGGCACGTTGAAAGACAGCCACCATCTGGCTCTGATGAAGTCCATCAGCAAACACCCTTAGAAATATTAAAATCATTTATATTTGGTAACATGTACTTCATCTTTCCAGGCCTTTTAGTCACACTCACTTTTTGGATATGGATGCTATGCTACTCCATTTGTTCATTTGTTCCTACAGGACAATTATGTCACAAGCTGGAACTTTTTATACAAGTATTCTCCATGTTACAATGTGTGATAAGCAATATATTTTGATAAGCACAGGGCGTGGCAGAAGATAGGAAACTAAACTCATAGCTTGGCTTTTGAAAATTTTGCCTATTTGCTGTTAGAAAATTATGTTCTGACCACAGTTACAGACACAGAGGGCAGGACACATTCCCAGCAGCAAGAAATCAGCAGGAGAAAGTCCAGGCAGATGGCAAATGTGCATCAGGGGAGAGACAGCAGTGAGCAACAGGTGTGCTGGCAGAGAAGGCAAATGCAGCATCAGGAGCTGGGCTGGCAGCAGGCAGAGTCGATATCAGGGAAATCTGGCAACAGGTAAAAGGTGCCAACCATAAGCAGTAAAGTTGAAGTCCATAAAATGATCAGGTGGCAGGACAGGATCATAGCAGCAGAGGGTCTAGGATACAGGGCAGAGGCTGACAGTAAACGCAGAAGCACTAAGGGTTTACCCCAGTTACTGGACGTGAGATTGAAGATAGAGTTTTATTCACAAGGGAGGTGAGAGGTAGGGTAGAAAGTCAACAAGACTGGAGACTGCGCCATTGAGCAACTGCCTTCCACTCATTTCCACCTGTGTGGGACCAGGATCGACCTGAAGGTTGGAAATGGAATCAAACTTCCAGGTGGGAATCAAGCAGCATAGCTCCCCAGTTCAAGGCAAATGAGCCCATCGGATGGTTACTGGGTGAATCACAGGTGGCTCAAGGGTTATGAAGGGGGTGATCGCAGCATGGGCAGCTTCTGTGTCTACTGCATTGACAAAAAATCCTTATCCCTTAGAGGAATTTGTCTGGCACAGATTCTAGTCTCCCAATGGAGACCTGCCTGCCTGCCCCTGGGCAGATCCCAGGGACACTTGGCATAGGATAATGACGTCTGTTATATACACTAGAAACAAACAAAACTTGCCCTGTTAGTATCATCTCACATGCATTTGCCATATATGTTAAGATTGCAGAACCCTTTAGAAGTGCAGGCCAGAGAAGGCAACATGACTTCCAGAATACCTTTTGGTCACAGTGGGCATTACATAAATAGTTGGAGAATTGATCAATTTTTGCCATTATGTTAAGGTTTCCAGACAAGTAGAAACTTGATTCTAACCAAGTTCCTGACCACTCTTATTTATCCAGGAGCCAAATTTTGAGTACTCTTGACCTCAGTGTATGTTTGGTGATGTTCAAGTGTAGAGTATTGCATAAAGGAATAGTTCCCTGAATGCTGGGAGAACTGCCATAGAGATTTTCTGACTATAATGTCTATAACTCAAAATGCAAAATATCTAGTGTCTGGGAAACTGTCCAGATTTTCAAAGCTGGCAAGATGCTGAGTTGCCCAGGTAAACGCTTCTGTTTAAATACAAAGAATGGTGTGTCTAGGTGTGTCCCATCTATTTGAATGCTAATTGTTTCAGAACTAAGTCACCTTTAGTAACTATTATTTGAATATTTCTCAATGAAGTCACTTTTGCCACATAAATCATACCCTAATTGAGCGTGGCAGAAGCTTGTACTTTTTGCTGTCATGAGCAATTTTGGAGACCCTCATTTCCCCTGCCACAGAGCAAATTCTGATACTGCTCGGCCATTCAGGCATGTACAGGGTGACCAATAAATGCTGGAAATGGCTCTACTTTGACTGTCCAAGCAGGAGGTGGAAAGAAGTAATCCATTTCATTTAGAGTTGTGAGTATCATCTTGGCATCAAAATGACAAATGGTCCTTCTCCATGTGTGAAGCATGCTGGAGTTAGTGGGCTATGTACCAGGGCTATAAAAACTTGGAAATGTCAACGGCATTTCCGAGCATCTGCTCTCTCTAGCCCACATTTCTGGGCAAGTGCAAAAATTCTTCAGGATGATGCATGCAAGCCCCAGTTTCCAGCATAAACTGTCAGGAGAAATTTTAAATTTACATCATAGAAATTAGGTGAATCATCCTATTCTCCCCTGTTACTGCTCCGTGGGGGTCTCTGGGATGAAATGAAATTGTGGTTACATTTCCAAATGGGTTATAAACCCAGTACAACTATCCTTAGAGACTCACAACTTACACTTCTCCATTTCCTGATACACTAGTGAGTCTCCATACACATCGATATAGCAGTGAGCCTTAAAGGAAAGGCAAAAATAAGGAAGAAAATGGATAGTTGAAAGCTTTGTGGACCTGATTAAATGTATGTCTGTGTGTACATATCCACGCATGTGCACACACACACACGTGCACACATAAACACACACAGACTCTCTAGCCCTGCATCACTGTTTCCTGGATAACTCCGTCCCATTATATGCTGGTATAATGGCATACTAGCAAATAGCTAAATAACAACTCTCCATGCCGACAGAGAATTTACACCCTGTGAAGTCTCCTTTCTTTGTCGGACTACTGAGCTTTCAATGGGGCTTCCCTTCAAAGCTTTCAAAGACAGAATTGGGGGGGGTAGTGACACCCTGAATCTAACTAGACTTTTTAACTAAAGTTTTTGTGGAGATAATTCTGTTAGCCAGAGGACGATTTCCATTTGGAGCCAGAGTCATTTTATTTTGAGAAGATCTATCTCTTGCCTTAGCCCAGAAACAACAGTAAGAACCCCAAAATGGCAAACTCAGGCAGCCTTTATCATGCTCTGTCTCAGCTTCTAGGGAATTACCGAGATACTGAGAGCTTTCTCTAGGTATTTTTAGAAAACAGACAATAACCAAGAAATAAACACATTGACTAAGTGCACACGTCACTGAGATGATTGCTAATTTAGAAATACACTTCTAGCAACTCATTTTCTCCTACTGTTTCCAGGCACAGTACCAGCAAGAAATTAATTACTTAGGAGAAGGAGGGGGGAGTAAAATAAAATCAAATAAACCTCTCTTTAAAAAATAGCACATATGGAATTTTAAGAACATTCTAAAGTTGCCCAGTAAACTGAGTAGTCAGGCTCCGCTTCGGCAGGCAGAGACCAAAGCTGATGTGCAAATGCACACTCCCCAGTCTGTGGCAGTGCTCCCTCTCTGGCAGTGTCTGTGATGTATGCACACTTACACTCATCTTGAAGTTTTTGATTAATGTGCAGCTAATCTTTCTTCTTGCTAATAGACCAAAATATTTCTCATCAAGGAATAAATGATCAGACTACTGATACAAGTGGCTTTTGAGAAGTCCATTTATAATGCAGCACCTTCAGCAAAAACTCTTGATTTTAAAAAAGAACAAAAACCGAAATTGATGTCTTTAGACTTTTACAATTCTCTCCCATTCCTTTTCTTGGACAGGGGCTTTTCAGTAGTGGAAATGGAGGAGGAAAGAGAGGAAGAAAGCAAAGGAGCGTTTACTGGGGACTCACAATGTGCCACACCCCACACGGGGCACTGAGTTAACATCATCTCATTTAATTCCTATATCAACCTTTCAGAGCAGGTATCATTATCCCCATTCTACTGATGAGTAAACTGAGCTTCACTGATGTTAGGTTCCCCAAAATCATGCAATTAGCAAGTGGTGAGAACTCATTTCAAACCATTATCCCACTAAAAGCCATGCTATTAACACCCCCATGATATTGAACATCCACAGATTTAGCATAAAGACAAAGTGTATAATTCTGTTCATTGGAGATCTTAATTTTAGACCAGTCTCACTCACAGGACCAACACTGACTGTTGGGAGTCATTCTGAGCCCACTAGTTGAGAAAACTCCTGGTGAGGTTAAACAAGTTTGCACAGTCTCTTGCCAATCAGATGACGACCAATATCCACCCTCACTCAATTATTTCTGCTTGAGCACTGACCCCTAAGGTACCTTGTTGATCAATATCGGGAGTGACTTGTCCCCTTATTCTGGCCCTGGTATGATTATTGCACCTTGTGAAGGATCTTATCGTGGGAACTTCTTATTTTGATTATGGGAAAAGACATCGTGTCTCCAGCAGGTCCTGTTTCCCTCCATACTTTCCCTTGAGCTATGAACAGGCTAATGACCCTTACTCATAAAAGATTCACCTTTACATGTACAATTCTGTTTCTACTGTTGCGTTAGTCCAAGATGTTCATACAGCTACATGTAAATCTACTAACCAAAAATGTCTCTCATGCCCTAGCTATTCAAGAAATCATAAAACTAGACACAAAGGTAAATGCACTCAAAGAGGCTATTCTATATATTGGAAATGAGCTAAACTCTTTAAAGGTATAGTTGGCTCTCCGGTGCCACAAAGAATATAACTGGAAAATCAAGTCTTGCCCGGAGACAAAGAGCCTTAGAAGGAACAGATAAGGGCAGAAGATTAGTTACTACATACACCTTTGCTAACGGATGGGTATAGCAGCCCCCTCCCTAAGGCCTACATTCCACAAACACCTTCCCTTACCCTGGCAGCTGTAAGGAGGATGGATAAGAGTATCTACAAACCTGTGACTTAATCTTAGTGTTATTAAAATGTGAACACCCTGTTATTTTCTTAGTTATTCAACCTCACTGTAATTGGGGCAGTTCTGCAAGAATACTTCTGTAAAACCTGTTTTTGTACATTTTCCAAAAACACCTTATCACAAAGAGCTATCCATTGTAAAAATTCCATTTTCTGATGTCATGTTAACATTTGACCTATAAATAAAGACATCAAAACCGACAGGACAGAGATGCCTGCCTGGTGATCAGAAAGGATCTCGGGGGTCTCTCACTCTCTCCCTTGCCGACACCATCCATCCTTCAGGGACCCCTGGACCTGCTGGAGCCGGCCCTGACAACTGACATTGAAAAAGTTGCCTTAAAAACCTATCTCTTAAGGGGCACCTGGGTGGCTCAGAGAGTTGTACATCCAACCTTGGTTCAGGTCATGATCTCACAGTTCGCGAGTTTAGGCCCCACATTGGTCTCACTGCTGTCAGAGTGGAGCCCACTTCAGATCTTCTGTCCGCCCCCCACCCTCATTCTCTCTCAAAAATAAATAAACATTTAAAAAATACCTATTGCTTAAGTAATCACTAATTCTTGATCAAGTAATACAGGCAGCAAAAGTTTTTGGCATGAAGGCTAGACTTTGGGACCAATTCTGGGAGGAACACAAGTTGATGTAGGTACAGTGGCCAACTCAGTCTTTGCGAGAAGGGCATGAAATACTAAGAGGTTGACAGTGCACTGACATTATATAAAACTAGTTAGGCAATCCACTAGATATGGATTCTGGTCCTAGTTCTTATTTATGGCAAGATTTTAAACAAGTCACTAAATCTCCCTGGCCTTAGTTTCCTCGTCTCTTAAATAAGGATTTGAGATCAACTACCTTCAAGGTTCCTTGCAGACCATTGTAGCTTCTTTGTTCAACACAGTGGAGCCAAGAGAGAGTTTGGAGTTGGGGCCCAAAGGAGGCTATAATGACGTTCGGACTTGCATGTATCCAAGAGCATTGGACAAAATGTGAATATCTCCTCATTCCCAGCCAAGCAATGACAATGAAGAGAAAGCCAAAATCCAAGCAAAGGATAGCATAATAGTGACAAGATACCAGCAGTAAGAAGGAGCTAAGGAGCAGTCCAGTTACATTTTAATCCCAGGCTTTCTTCCACAAGAAATTTAAAAACTAATAAGGCAGTGGGAATACCTGGTCTGAAAGAGCAACAGTCCGAAAGAAAAGTCTCTAACCAGCTCCTACATATTGACACATTACTTTTATTGTCTCTAAATACAATTTTGACCAGCATTTCCAAGCATTTAGTATTGGTCTCAGTTCTGTTAGTGATTCCCATATTCTTCAAGGAGCAGAACTAAAGAAATCAATAAACCACAGAGACATTTTAATAACATCCTTCTAATAAAGGAATTCGAATCCTTAGGTTTTTCCTTCAGGGGGATTCACTTAATTGACTTAGAGTAATAGCAGCTTGATTCATAAAGAATTTTTTTTCATCTTCACTACATTTTAAATCAGTTTTGTTAATAGCTACCACTCACTTATCCAGCTTTAAATAACATAGCCCTTGCCAAGTGATTAAAAAATGTGGTTTTATTTAGTTTACAATTTCATAATTTTTTTAAAAAGATGACTAGGTAATTTGAGAACTACTTTGGGTTTGCAAACTGCCTTCAAAGTCAGGTGGGATAGTTTTTTGACTATGGGAAGAAATATATACATACATATATAAAACATATAAATTATATTATAATTCATAATTTTNTATAGATTGTATTAATATATATGTGCATGTGTATCAGCTCATACACTTTGACTTTTAGGTCTAAAGGCAAAACATGGAATCCTGGATTAATAAGTATAGTTAACAAATAAATGTATACAAGGATGGATTTTGTAGCACTCACTTTTATAAGGAGTAACTGTTATTAACCTAAATATGAAGTATTAATTGGTTAAATTAGCTATTGTTTAACCTCACAGCAACTACTATATAGATGTTCAAAAATACAGATATGGATTTATACATATATGGAGATGAAAAGACGATGAAGATCTATCATCCAGTGACTAAGACATTGCAGCTCCCCACTACATGTGTGTTCTCGTGTTGGTTGCATGTAAGCAAGTTCAAACAGTATCTATTGCTAATGGTTCTCTCTGGGCAAAGGACTTTCATTTTCTGTATGATAGGTTTTCTGTTATGTGCAAATCGGATGCAACTTTGTATCACTATTATAATCAGAAAAAAACACTCAAAGGAAAGATGCAAGCTAATTCAAAGATGAGATGCCAGCAGACTGCCCATAGACATAGATGGTTTCCGACGTCTTACTCTGAGTTAAGCAACAGGGTGGAGTTTGGTAGTGTGACAGTAAGTCATTTCAGAGGACTCATTATCTTTCAAATTTGTACATATGGTAACTCACACAGGTACCACTCAGGAATTTCTTGATGATGATGATGATGATGATGGGAGTGATCTTGGCTTTCAAGAACCCATTTGAACACATTATTTCAGAGGGAAGCCAAGATAGGGAACTGTGGTTGATAAAATCTTATATGTGTTTAAGCCCTGGCAATACCAAATATTTCAGGACCCAAAACTCAAACCAACATGAAAACTTCAATTTATTAATGAATACAAATAGAAAAAGGAGCTGTTAGAAACCAATATGGTATTTCGAGATCAATAAATATAGCTGTGTAGCAGTGTGCTAGGCACTTCAAACCTAAGCTGTAGCTAGTTTTGTTGCTTTTAATTATACCACAAATGACAAAAGAGCACTGTGCATTAAGAAAATTCTGGACAGAACATCGGGAGACCTGAGGTCCATACCCAACTCCACCAATGACAGACAAGTTGCACAATGCAGACCAATCCACTTACCATCCACGGTCTCAATTTCCTTATAAGGATTACACTGTTTTTTGTCTACATTTTCTTCCACTGAGTCTGTTTTACATCACAAGTAAAGAGTCTGAACTGCCTGCATTGTTGACTGCTGCATCTCCAGCATCTGGGATGGTGTTTGCTACATAGAAGACACTTAGCAAATACATGATGGAAGGGCAAAGCCTTCCGTGGTGCACTCAGGTTTTTTATGAGAGGCTTCAGCATAACCTGGAGTAAAAACTGAGAGAGCAGCAAATAAAAATGAGGATCTGTCTCTTGGATAAAAGAACTTCTTTGCCTAGAAACCAAAACCAAACAAACCTGAAAAACCCATGGCAAAGCCATCACTGAGTCTTATTGTGTCTGAGAAGCCTCATTGCAGACACTGCCGAGTCGCTGCTGGGAAGGTTACACAAACAAAGCAGAGCCCACTGAGAGTCTCACTCAGAGCTCCAATAATTGGGCCTTCCTCTCCTCCCTCTTTGACTGTCGCTGAAAACTGCCCTATAAATCAGATTTAATTATCTATAAAATTTGGTGTAGAAAAGGATTTACTCATTAAAAATGTTCATCAACTTGCTACCCACGTTCCAGACTAATAGAAGCGGAAAAGGAACACCATGGAAACACCAGACGGGCTGCAGAGATAAGCAAGCTTTGAAATACCTGAACCTCAATTAAATGGCAAGTTCCAGTTTCTGTATTTGCCTTTTAAAATATCATGTTGGGAATAAGTAAATGTCACCAAATAAGCAGACTATTTCCCCCTCTTTTCTCTTTAGTTTACTTGCTTCAACAGGTTTTTAAAAGTGGGTTTTCCTAGTTGACCTCCGTTGCCTTGCCTGTGTGTTCCCCAAAATATTCTCCCCACTCACGTGCGTGCGTTTGCAAAATGTCACAATCCTCTCTACAGCCAAACACAGGGCTCACATTTAGTCACAGAATGAGGAGCAGTTAATTAATGAGCGCCAAGGGAGGCAGCGAGGAATCTGGAGAAAAACGTCGCCAGTAGAAGATCAGAGGGGAAATGTCTGAAGTCAGGCCAAGATAAATCTACAGTCCTTAGAGATAGCCCTGGGGCAGAAGATGCTGGCTGCCAGCTAAATTGCATTTCACGTGTGTGTGTGTGTAGGAATGTTTGTTGTTTTTGTTTGTGAAGGTGGAGGAAGCAGGGAGTGTGGAACAGAAGACAATGTTAGAGTAACTTTAACAAAGGCGAAGCTTCTATCTAAAATTGCACATCAACTTCCATGAAACTCTTCATTTGTGAAAAAGGCAAAGATCTAAAACTTTTTCTCCTTTTCCAGCACATGACAGGATTTTTGTCGTGACTTTCCTCAATTCTCCCTGTGCCAAGAAAGTAAGTGCCCACAGGAGTGGGAGGGAAAAGACACATGGAGTGGCAGCAAAGAAACCTGCCCAGGGAGCCAGCCTTGCCTTCTGGCCCCTCGCTTCCTTCCAGAGAGAACGTCTTTCCTTGACAGTGCCTGCCTCCTGTCGTTTCTTCCCCACACTCTGCCCAACCCTGGAAATCTGGATTTTCTTTTTAAAGAAAGATATCTAGAGAGAAAAATAGACCATGAACAGCCAAGAGAAAATACAGCCGAGCTTGTTGATATGGGCCTGTCAGATATTTCAAGTGTTAGTGGTAAGGCTCACTTATTTCTAGAAACTTTTATCCTTTCATTTCACTCTGTTTTTTGTTTATTTGTCTCTAGTGTATATAATCTTCTGTTATTTGTCCCTTCAATCTATTGCTGAGCCTTCCATTCTGTGATCTAACTAAACTAATGAATGTACCAAAACTGACCCAAATTAAGATTTAGGATGTCTTAACTAAGTTTTGGAAAAGCAGGCTGCTCCAACTATTATCTACTCCTTAGTAGAATGAGTGTATGTTCTCAGCTCACATATGGTCTTCAGAGACTCATGTTCTTGACCTTACAACTATAAGAACATTCCATAATCACACTACCCAGACTGATGGTCTGACTGAGTAAGAAGACTTGGTCTTTGTCCAGTATTTGCCCCATGATGCTGTGGGCTTAAAAAAAAATTCTGGATTGTGCTTCATGATGCCTTCTTTTTCTCCCTAAACCATTTTTGTTAATACACTACATATATGACTCCCCTAGATTATGAGCTACTCATAGACCAGAATCACATTTTATTTATTTTGTATCATTAATGTCTAAGACAGTGCCTAACATTTAGAAAGATTTTAATATTTTGAAATGAATGAAAAAATCACCTTCTTTTGGTAGCAGAGCAATAGAATCATCTGATTCAGATACAAAAACTAAAATTTTAAAACCCATAGCATTTTGGCCTTCTGGGTTCTCCCCATTACTCGGAGTGCAAGGTACTATGAATGATGGCCTTGGTATTTTCCACGAGCAGTGCGTTCTCTATTTCTTGCTGTTCCTATTTTGTCATTATCCTTGCTCTTGTCCCAAATAGACATAGAAGGCTTTTACTCAAATCACTGTGCTGTCAGTAAAGAAAATTTTTGGATTTTATTCAAATTAATATCTACTAAATCTAAAACTCTGTGCCATTCAATTTCTGCTGCCAGTGTAAGTGCATTCATTGGAAGCAGGGCTTGAGCAGAGTTGCAAATGTGAGGAAAGAGAAGGGTGTAAAGAAGAGAGTCAAAGAGAGTATTGTTCATTTAACCACCACTTATCATTTTCTTACTCTAGGCCCAGTATTGTGCTATTCTCTTGCAAGACAGTTGTAAACAATACATAGACCTGGTTCTCAAGGAGTTAAAAATCTAGTGGAGCTGGTTGTATATGAATCTGGTGGCCTTACTGATTTCACTGCCCTGAAAATTATACCATATAAATGGTTGTTAGACCTTAGGCTGTTCTCCTAATGTTGAGGATAACTGATAATGGATGAAATTTCCCAGAACTTGAGCCATGAGCTTGACTGTTAGTTATGCATTGTTGAGTTCTATGATCATTCTTCCATGCCGGTAGGCTTGCTGCCACTGCCCAAGTGAATACTGAATATACTCCTTAGGCAGTGGCAGAATCTGATGAAATCCAATACAGGACCAGTTAAAAACAGAAGGCAGCCATCATAGTCTTTCCAAACTTTGTAAATATAGTGGTTGGCATTCACAGACAAAAAAGACTTGACACCCTCATCAAATGATGGAAGGAACCTCAAAACCCCATCTTGTCCTAAAAATATGCCCCTCAAACCAGCAGGAGATTTTTAATACCCCCTCCAGGAAGGGCACTATCATCAGATTAAGTCATCAGATTCTTGGAACGAAAACTCATGATCAGATCTTACCCACTATCAGGAATTTGCTATTTAATGAATCCATCGCCCTCTCTCCTCCTAACATCCTATGTTCATCCCCACCCATTTCCATCTCCATCTCTGCTCAAGTAATGAGAACTCCCAAACTGGGAGATGGAGCGTGGGGGGAGAGTCCTGGAGGGGGGGGGGGTTAGTGATTAATCCTTGATCCTAGAAGAACATCTGCTTTTTTCAAAAGGCTTCTACGTATCTTCCTGGGGGGTCTTGCTCGGGTTGTGGGAGTCTGGAAAGAAAACACAGAAAAAGGGAAAGAATTATTGAAAACAGATTTCCCTGTGTCACAATTTTGTGAGCTACCTGATCTGCAAGTGATAGCTCTTCTACTCAAATCTCAACTCTGGTTCAGAGCTCTCTAGAATGTCTGCTACAGGCACAAAACCCCCATTAAGATGCTTGACAATCTAACCCATGCAGCTCCCCTCTCAGCTGCAGCTACATTAAGTGACATCCAAACGTTGGTAATGAGAAGACATCTGCATACACACTGGTTTTGAAACATAAAGCACTGGCGGAGTTATGAGCTGTCAATCATTTCAGCTGTTCTCGGCCCTGTGTTTATTCAGAAATAATTTTCAAGGCTGCAGGAAGTGTTGTTACTAACTGATGAGCAAGTTTGAACACTAAGAATGAAGAATGATTGATGTTCTTTTAGGTAAGCTGGGAAACTCTCCATCCACTAGAGGCAGCCGCTGCTCAGGATGCTGATAAGGTACTGACATGGAGAGTGAGTGATGAGTGGTGTGTAACGTCTGTTGAAAATGAGAAGCTATGACAACAGTGTGAGGAGGAATCCTCTGAACACAAATCTT
This sequence comes from Crocuta crocuta, assembly GCF_008692635.1. NCBI lineage: Eukaryota > Metazoa > Chordata > Mammalia > Carnivora > Hyaenidae > Crocuta > Crocuta crocuta. The sequence continues at coordinate 6,566,185 of NW_027533089.1, read as the reverse complement.
ATGGCTCCACACAGCAAGCTAATATCTCTGAGATCTTGACTTTGTCTATGGCAGAAACCCTAGTTGGGATCACTTCTCCTTTTCTGTCAGAAGAGAATGTAAGAGCAAAGACTAATTATTGGTCATAAAAATCCCCTTTCATTCACTGATTGGTAATTTTGGAATTTTTTAATAGGAATGCTTACTTCAGAGTATTTTCCACCTTGTTATAAGTTACAGTATTACTGGAGAAAAGGACAGCAACTTTTAGGAACATTAAACCTATTCCAATCTAGAAAATGTGAACCCTATCTTGGGATTCATATCAGGAAGTCAATAACCCTGAAGTATCACCCAGCTAGCTTTCCTGAACCTTGACCTCGGAATTCAGAATGTGACTCAATACAAATCCATGTTTTCTGACAACTGCAGAAACTTCTTTTGATCATTGACCATTGACCGCCTGGCCCACAAGCTATGGCGATGCCCCCTCACTTTTCTCTGCAAACCTCACCCTTACACGCAGCACCTGCATGTATGTATGCTCTCAGTAACATTCAGTTGGGGCATCTTTTGTGCTGGGTGTGGTGCAGGCTCCAAAGATACAGTGGTGGATGCACACATAGAAAACAATGCTCCCTGTTTCCATGGATTCCACAATGCAGCAGAAGTCAGAGACACAAGAGGCAAAATATACATTTGGACAAGTGCTCTGAAAAGGTAAGTTGCATGGAGTGTTGTGAAAGAGAATGATAAAAGGCACTCAAAGGAGTCATGGAAGGTCTCTCTGAGGAAGTTGTATTTAAGTTGACTTGACAATGTAAAGCTTGAAAAGGAGAAGGCCAAGCAAAAGATAGGGGTGGGTAAGTGGGGAAGCATTCCAGGTGGAGGGAACTGCATACGGTAAGACCACACGGCAGGTTCAAGGAAGAGAACAGCACATTAATGGAACCTGTTTTCCTTAGATGACTGAAGTCATTCAAATTCAGTGAATAGCTTCTCTATCTTAAAATATAGTCTCTAAATTTATCATAAATAGTGAGTTATTATAAATCCTGTACCCTGTCACTTGCTCTGGATTCTCAATACGTATTAACTAACCACCATCTTTGGGCTCCTTCCTGTGGCCTCATCTTCATTCCTTCAATGATGTATATATCTTTTCTAGTAACAGTGAGAGGGAGATAGGATCATCGATTAGGATACTGCTCTGTGACTTGGACTCACTGCCCTGGGAGACTATCCTGTAGAAGGATTAGAAATGTAGTAGAAACAGGGAGTGTGGGAAGTTGGACAGAATGTTGGAGTAACTTGAACAAGGCAAAGCTTCCCTCTTGCCCTCCCCCTTTGTGGTAAGGAGGCCAGACATCACCTTCTAAAGCTTTTTTTTTTTCTGTTAATAGACAATTAGCAGCCTACTTTTGTGTCAGGGGCCCCCTGAAGGTTCGTCATTGTGTAAAATGTCAGTCAAAATGCCTGTCAAAGGAAAACAGTAGTGATAGGGCTTTAAGTTGAGGAGCAGGAATGATATGCCTTGTTGGCAACTCATTAACACATCTTTGCCATCCTCTTACTCAGGTACCTATAACTGGGTATCATGTTCTAGAAAATTCAGTCAAAACTTCAGTTCAGCAAGTACCTCCTGCTAAATTGAACCTGACCTCCCCTCCCCAACTATTCCTCTCCATGGCCAGATTCATCCTCAATGGCAAGTTCTAGTCCCTCAATTCTACCTCTTCTATAATAGATCTCAAGTCTCTTTTCCTCCATGTTAACCCCATATCCAGTTTGCACCTCACCCATATTTCAATCTGTCACTTTCCCAATGTTCCACAGTGCTCATTGCCTGTACTATGCATGCTGTTATGAATAACATCCTCTTACATATAAACCAATTAAAGAGCAATGTATGTACTTTTTTCTCGACTAATCTGTAGAAACCTTGATTACAGAGATGAAATCTTACACTTCTTTGAATCTCTTCCAATGCTACTGCAATGCTGGACCTGTGGCAAGCTCTCAAAAGAAAAAAATAAAATCATTTGGCATCCTGTCTGTGTACAATGACATGCTAGGAGCTATAAGAATTTGTAAAGGATCTGTCAACCTGACCAACTCCTCCTGATCTCTCCAACCTCAGTTTATGTACAGTACTTTTCTCTTGGTAGCTTTCCTAACTCTAAGTACAAATTAGATGCTCTTCCAATGTGTCGCTAAAGTAACCTGCCCTTCCCAGAGTATACCACTTTACACGGGGAGCCACTTGGGATAAGAGTTTATTTACAAGACTTCCCTCCTGGCTGAAAGTACCATGGGATGGGGACCGCATTTGACTTATTCATCATTTAGCCCCAATGCCTAGTTGTCCCATGGTAAGATGCTCTGTAAATATTTGTTGAATAAATAAATGAAAAATTTACTGACTTCAAGGCATAACTGATCTAGTTATTGAAACAGAAGAAATGCTTAAATACATATACGATGTATATACATACTAATTATATATGTTCATATATACTAATGCATCTGTTTAATCATATGCCTCAAAGACTAACTATTGTGGTTTGAATCTACTTTTGAAATAGTAAGAGCTCTGCATAATGGCAGTTGATAAACTGCAAGGCTGAAAACAGTAATTATTAACACAATGTACAGAATTGTATATTTGCCACAGATAACAGCAGATTATAAAACTTAGCTGGGTACCCACCTCAAACCTGTGAACAAACTCTCACCCTTCATTGTCCTCACCTTTCTGTCATTGGGACCCCTATTGAAGTAAAACATATTCACTCTCAAGTTAAGGACAAATACTAAGGACAAACATTGCAAGTTCAAACTTTTGTAAAAACTGAATGAAGATGGAGGAAGTTTTTATGAGCCACCATAACCTTTTCTCTACTTCAAAACCAGACTGCATCAAAATCTGCATTCCAAAAGCACAAATTCTGAATATAGTTCAAAATACTTATAACAACTAATATTCCAGAATAAACTCCTCCCACTATTTAACTCTAACTCAAAGACACTTCCATCTTTATACCTGGATTATAGGTGCTAATCACTACGAAACACTGCCTAAACACTTTCTATAGCTGTCTATCAAAGTGTCTATAGACACTTTGTACTGTACATAAACAGAGGCTGGAGAGATCAGGAGAAGTTGGTCAGGTTGACAGATCCTTTACAAATCCTTATAGCTCCTAGCATGTCATTGCACACAGACAGATCAAAGATCTATAGTGTCTATCATTTGAAATTTACTAATTACCACTTAAGGTTTGTAAGAACAGCTACATATTTAGGCACCATAGCATTTCATTCATTCATTCTTGCACTGAACAATATACTATGTGCATATGAAGCATATACTATGTGCCAGGCACAAGTTGCCAGGAATTTCGTGGTGAGAAAATAAGGAAGCATTTTCTTCCTGAGGTCTCTATTCCAGAGGAGAGAGACAATCCAGTTTCTCTTTGCTTAGCATCTTTGGCACAGGTATCTAAGTTCCTCAGGATATACATGATTATGAACGTGAACATGAGGCATAAGGGACCAAATGAAATGGCATCATTACATTCGAAGTCCTCTTATTTTTTTTAAGTAGGCTCCACGCCCATCATGGGACTTGAGCTTACCACCCTGAGACCAAGAGTCACACACTCTACCACCTGAGACAGCCAGGCACCCCTGAATTCCTCTAACTTACTTTTGATGTCATTAATTTTGTATCTAACATGTTACCTGTACTGTTAGTCATAACTTATGTACCTGTTTTACCTGCCTAAAGAGATTCTAAACTCCCGAGGACAGAGGCCTTGACTAAGACTTCATTGTGCCTTGCTCACAGGAAGAAAATACTACTTATCTTGCAGATTTTTTATTTTGAATTTCCTTTTAGGAGCCATTCTGAAGACACCTGCTGCAACTATAATGAATCAGCAGGAGTTCACCCTGATTGAATAAATTATTTTTTTATGAACCATAAAAATAAAAATGAGGAAATCTTATTTCCAACTGATCCCATTAAACCCCACTCCTGGAATTTCAATATATATCAACATTAAATGGGGGTGGAGGGAAGCTACCCATTTCAAAATACCAATCAGGATTCACCTTACGAGAAAATAGAAAATGAGGAATACTCATAACCCAATGGAAAGACTATAGGAACATGATTGGAGAAATGTGTAAGCCAGAGATCAGACCTCAGAAAGTTAATCTGTTCATTCAACAAGCCTGCAACCGGGCTGCAAGGAAGATCAAGGTGAGGTATCTGCCTTTTCAGGACTAACTGAGTGCCTTTAGGGCCACCCTGCCAAACTAGTACATATAGGCCATGGTAGGGATGGCAATGACCAAGTATCTTTTATATTCAACACTGGAGACTTTTCATATCCAACCTACTGAGGAAGGAGTGTTCTTTACTGTTATCTTGTAGATCAGCAACTCCTTGATTGGGGAATGAGTGTTTTGGGCTATAAAGGAAGGACTGAATTAATTAATTAATATTAGTATATATCCAAAAGGTCAGCTTTACTCATTGTTCTCTCTTTTAGTGAGGAAGAACCGTTAAAAGGTTATTTCAACATATGATTGTTTTAAACTGTGGTTTTAAAACTATGCTCCTGGGAGCCCTAGGATCCTGCCGATATGCCCCAGGGCTTCTTCCTGATAGCCTTGGGAGGTGGCTAAAGGATTCTCCAGTCCAGCCACCCCTACCTCTGCTTGAAAAGCTCCATTTAGTTTTTCTCCTTAATTTTAGAGTTTAGTGGGAAGTAGGTTTCTTGAGGGTCAGGGGAAGAGGGAGTCCTGTAGCTTTATACAGTATATACACTAATGACTTAAAAAATGAAACACTGTAATATATGCACATGCTTTTTACCTAGTTCTTTTTGAGGAGCATATTGAATTTCAATGATGTGCACAGAGTGTGAGGGAAAGTTCTTTGTGGGTCTTTCTTTGGCCTTTGTTTATGCAAGTTAGTGTCATGAAGGTTGCCTCTCTAGTAGGTCAGAGTGCGGAGTGATACTGTGGAATAAACACTTAGGAAATGCAAAGCCCCTTGTCAAGGCAACTTAATATCGTTACTCAGGTTTCTCCAAGAAGATCCAATGGAACTCGGCATCACTATCAAATACTGTTTTCTAGCACAGGAAAACGAGCCCATGTTGAAGTGAAACACATACCAATTTTGAGAGGAAGCCTAAATATATAGCGTGTTTATGTAAGATAAAGATGTGTTCATTTCCAAAGGTATTTTAAAATCCAGCCAAACTAAAATGCCATACTCTTCACTATTTAACTCTCTCATTCATTTTTACATCCTCCCAGTGCCCACCGTGAACTATTGCTACAGGGTGTAATTCCCATTAACAATATGACAGAAACAGCAACTGTGTAACTAATTCCCCACATTATGTGTGTCTTCTGCGCACACGACATTGAACATACTCCCTCATGAGTCTGCGACGAAGCAAACAGCTCACCACCCCTTTGAAGAGTGGAACAAATAGAGAAATTCCTGGGATCGTGTTCAGCACAAGAGACAGAGTCGAGTCTCGGATGTGATCTGTACTGTGTGCTGTGTTTTGGAGCCATTATCTCTATGCATGCACAGGACACTGATGCTGACATCTAATTAGCATTATGAAACTGATTAACTCTCAATAAAGTCAGCACAAAGTACAGAAATATGTCTTGATGCAATCTATTAGGTCATTTATTTAATAAATTAAAATACTTAAGGAAGGAAAGTCAGTGTGGCATTTTTTCCAGTCTATTCTCTTTGGTGGATGGCTGAATTGCAGAGAAAATTCAAAGAGTGGATGCAATACTACATTAAAAGCTCCATAATCAAAACAGAGAGCATAAAAACACTTGAGCATTGTCTAATGGACAATTTATCATCCAAACAGATGCATTCATTAAGGGAAAAATTACCTTCAAATATCAGTAAAATAAATTGGGTCTCTTCTGAGTTCTTATTTCTGCAACAAGGGTGTTCCAAACTATGGAAACAAGTATATAAAAGATGCTTCAGTGCACGAGCAAGACATTTTAGGCATTTAAGTTTATTGGGCAAAGCTGTTTGAACTGCTTGAAGATGGTAAATCAAGAAAATATGGAACATTCCAACTGATAATGTCTTGCTGGGCCAATTGCTTCTCTCCTATATTTCTAAGACAGAGACTGTTTTGTTACTTCATGGCTATTGTTATTATTAATGCGACAAGGACTACTAATAAGAAATCATTCTCTGCTTCGCCTTGGCAGTGTGGACTCCAATCACTCCCCACAGTTTCCCCTTCTGTGACAGGGAAACGACACATCTCTCAAGCACAGAGCAGAAAGACCTAGTGCTATGTCTCTTTATGTGAATTCTTCTTGGTGCTGAGCTCACAGTTGGGTGGCTGAGGGAGTTGCTCTGTGCAGCTGGTGGCCTGAGCTTCCTGCACCATCAGTTTGCGGCATGGCTCTGGAATTAGCACTGAGAAGCGCACTGTGATTGCCCTAAGGCCGCAATGCAGCCCCTAACCGGAATAAAAAACTTTCATAAATAAACAGGCTAAGCAGTAGCTCACTGAGCTGTGGCCCTGAGACACATGGCAAGTTCCTCTTTTCCCTGTGAGTGAACTTACAGAGAACTTCTCGAGACTTCTGGGCAAATGGTGACAGCTATGATGAAGAGGCCGTTATTTATGGAGCTCCTACTATGTGCAAGCACAGGCTGGAGATTTCCCTGCATTACTCCTAATCCTCACAAACCTGCTGCCCAGGGTATTATTACCATTTTAGAGAGAAGGAAACTGAAGTTCAGCATCAGATACCAAAGTTTTTCCATTGCAGAAACTTCCCCTCTGCCCACTGATCCCCGATTACAGAAAACATTTTTAAATTCTGATAACAATCTAATGAACGCCTGGGTCATTTTATTCTGCATATGAGAAAACAGAGGTAGTAAAGGGTGAAGTGCACACCATCAATTTGCACCCAAAGAGGCTAGAGTTGAGATAAAACCACATGTGGTTTTAATTCACTGAGCCAGCCTGCCTCTAGTTAGAGAGCGAGGCATTTCAGGGACAAGGGCAAGAAAGGATTTTGATGTCAGCCCAACCTATGTGATCTTTGGGAAGCAACTCGACTCTTCTGATCTTCGTCTCTTCATTTGTGACATCCGAGTAATAAGCGAAATTTATTGAGCACTTACTATGTACCAAATGCTTTTCTAAACCCTTTACAATATATAAACTTACTTAATCCTCAGGACAGCTGTATTTTTAACTCCAGACGATAAGCCTGAGTTTCAGAGAGGGTAAATGATTTGTCCAGGGTGATAAGGCTAAGAAACACCACAACACTTGCTCTAACCCTTGCATCCTGACTCTATATCTTAGGGTGGTAGCTACGTTATGCTTTCCTGCTCACATGGCTGTTTTAGGGATTAGAGAGTATATATAGTACATGAACTACATGCTCATATGTAATATGCCTTATTGAGACAGTGGCTGTGTTCTATAGAGTGTTAAATTCTAATATATCACACCCATAGTGGAAACTACATTATTATAATTGTTTAGTGCAAACTGGCTTTGCAAATGAGACCAGGTATATGCTGTAGAAATTTGCCAGGTTGGGAAAGAAAACAACACACTTCTTAGATGTCCTTATTTAAAATGTATATATAACTGCAATTAAATGCTAAGTTTGGAGGGAAGAAACAGTGTCTTGGGCATGTTAGTTTAGAAAGCTATACTTTGCATTTAGAGAACACTCAGCAAAGTGACTCAAATTGTATTGCAACAGGAAAAGATAAACATAGCCATTGCATGTATATTTTAGCCATGGACCAAGCCCTGACCAAGACTCTGAGGTTGTAAAAGTGCACTTGACACGGTTCCTGGCCCTGAGGAATCCATAATTCGGAATGTCATAACTCCATTCTCTGAGTTACTCTTAGGTAATGAACAATTTCAAAATCTCAAACACACCAAAAAATCAGATCTTAACAAACACAAAAAAGCTTCTTGCCCACACTCTACTACATGTGCTTTGCGGGAAGTCTTACGAGACGCTGCACAACAGAGTCCCTGGCACCCAGGCTAATGAAGGCTCTGTGGTTTGCAGCTGCACCATCTGGAACGAGTGGCTTCTCATCGCCAAGATAGAGAAAGAGGGTGCTGAAGGGTTTTGCACAGGCAACTAAATGCCTGGACCCGAAAGCAGTGTCTGTCATTTCTTCTCGCAACCCATGCCCGGAACTAGTCTCACAGCCCACTTTCCCCAAAGGAGGCTGAGAAGTGCAGTGCGTCCCTCTCTCAGGAGAGGAGAACAGGAAATGATGACCTTGCTTGTGGTCTCTAGCATCTGAGACAAGCAGAGGAACTATATTGGGGCATCTAGGAGAACATCCCGTGCTCCCAGCCTTTCTGGTAGAGCGATTGAGAAGTAGGTGAGCAATGCTAGCCAGCAAGGCCCACAGAAAAGAATCTGTTAAGTTCTCCATCTCTCCACAGTCCTTTTAAGGGAAAGAAATCCACACTCTCTGAAATAATTACAGCAGTATTTCCTAGTATCAAGAGCAGACTCCCAATCCCCATTTGGTTTGTTTTAGAGGGCTCAGTTTTCAAAACAAAGAGGCACTTTCCAATGAGCAAAAAAAAATTTTTTTTTTCGTATAGATTCCTTATACCTAAAGTCCATTTCTAAACTTGAAGCTTTTACTCAATAGGAGAGCCGAATCACATTTTAGTAATAGCTACATTGCATAACACAGAATGCTTTGATTCCTCCCATCTAAGTTGAAAAAGTTGTCACAAAACACCAACAAATTCAAAACAGCTCTCAAAATGACTTTTGTTAAAGGCAGATTCCTGAACTATTCATCTGTGTTAAAATGCATTTTGCCTTGAATCATATGTCATGTTGCCAGCAAAGAGTTGTTTCCATGCCAACTCGTTTGCAACACGGGGGAAAAAATCAAAGCTACTAACATCTGGAAGATGTCAGTACTGATGTAAGCCACTTGCAATGAAAAACACAGGACTGCAAGTATCTGCCAAACAGACCCTACACACGGGATAGCGTTTCATAACAGAAGTACCTAACAGTGCATTACTATTCCTTTTTTGGCTGTTTTCTTGATCTAAACTCTATTCCGGAAAAGGTTTGCAGCACTAGACCCATAAATAAATACATAAACACGTAAATAAACAAATATTAATGTGCTTCATCTGCAATGTTTTTATTTTTGTTTTTATGAAGCTGGCACATTTTTCTGACATGAGCCTTTTAACAAGCCACTTAATTTCAGGCTTGCTCTTAAAAGAGGAACAGGAAACAATTGTTTCACTTTCTACGCCTTTTCCTTTCCATCTGTGGTCCCACAAAGTCCCTTTTTCAATGAACACTATCAGTGAGATAAGTGAGATGTAGTGTCTCAAACAATGAATCTCATGATCAGCCGTTCTACATATTTAATCCTCTTTCTACGTGTTTTTCTTTATCGGTGTGTGTGCACTCATGTGCATGCATGCATGTGTATCTATGTCTTTACATAACATGGTTGGTTTATTTGCTTCCTAAGTGATAAAGAATATCTCAGACCAGAGTGGCCTCATGAAATTGTCTTCTATTCCAAGTGTCAAAGAACCTCGGGACACTGATGCTTAATACTGTCACAATAGCTTGGGTATTATACAAGTAACAAGGATCCACTGACTACACTTAATTGATAGTCGAAAAGCACACGTGTTCCATGTTCTGACTTAAAAATGCAACAAAAGTTTGTACTAAGCCCCAGCAGATTGTAAGCACCCTGGGGGTCATGTGAACAGAAACAGTTTGTGTGCCTCACTCCTGCTTCCTCATACAGGACCTTAGGTTCCCCTCCAAGTCTTCGTCTCCCCAGTATTTCCAGGCTTTGGCAAGGTGTGCCTCATTCGTGATTTTGGGAAAATTCTGCTCAGCTGTACCGCCAACATTGTCTTTCTTCTGCTGCGCTGCTCACCTTCATTCACCCCGAGACACCAGGTCTGCCGCCACCAAGCACTGCGGCCTGCAGGTTAAGGCTCTGATGTGTCGAAGCTGTGCCAGTGAAAGTACAAGCTGGGAACTAATCTCCACCTGTCGTGCCTTCCTCCACTGGGAGTTTACTCAAACGGTAGTATTTGGGGCCGGAATATTTGGTGCGACAACTTTTAAGGGCATTTTTAGAAAACACCCTCTGGTCAGTCAGAGAAAGACAGATTATCATATGTTCTCACTCATTGGTGGAATTTGAGAAACTTAACAGAAGGCCATGGGGGAAGGGAAGGAAAAAAGATAATTACAAATTGAGAGGGAATCAAACCATAAGAGACTCTTAAATACAGAGAACAAACTGAGGGTTGATGCGGGGAGTGCAGGGAGAGGGGAAAGTGGGTGATGGGCATTGAGGGGGCACTTGCTGGCATGAGCACTGGATGTTGTATGTAAGTGATGGATCACAGGAATCTATCCCCAAAACCAAGAGCACAATGTATACACTGTATGTCAGCCAACTTGACAATAAATTATATGTTAAAAAAAAAAAAAGAAAAGAGAAAGGAAACACCCTCTGCTTTTCATGGGGCTCATACATGAGTCCAGTGGGACTTGGGCCAGTGCTAATCCATGAGACAAATTTCCAGGACAGTCACTATATGGTATCTTCCTCTCCCTGCCGGCATTCAGATTCTCTTACTGAGTCAATGGGGTCTTACTTGGCTGCTCTTCATGTGAAATGAGTTCTTTCCCCAAGAAGCTTATCAGCCCTTCTTATACAATGACATCTTGCAGTTGCATCCCATCAGTTCACCAGGTAGGTCTGAATGCCAGCTGAAATGCAGGGTGACAATCAACTACAAAGTCATCAGAATATCTACTGCTTTTCAAAGGCCCAAGGTCTGAAGTCACTTCAGAGAGGACTCTTTCTTAGGAACAGCCCAGGATCATTCCTTCAAGCCCTTCACCCTGGGCTCTCACTGCCTGCAGGGGTCCTACGTGTTCTCAACACAAATATGTTTACTCTCACTGAAAAGACAGATCGGTGGCCTCTTGAGCCATTCCACACTCTTGACATTTTGGACTTCCTGGTCCCTTTTGCTCATAGCTGAATTCTAGTCGAAGTTCTGGCTGACTTGCAGGCTTACCCCTATTTTAGGTTTTGGGGCTAAGCTTACTCTGATTGCTGAGTGGAAAGAGAGCCCTAATTCAGTAACTGAAGTGACTGTGTTGTGCCATCTATTCTAACACTGGATCTATTTCACATCAGTTCTGGTTCATGTCTGTCTTGCTTCTCTCACTCCCTTTTCTTCTCAGGAATCTTGCTGCTAAGCATGTGTGAACAGGCTTTAGAGACAGACATCTACTACCTCCTCCCCACCACACACACTCTGTGCCCACTGTCTGCTCTCACATTCCCACCTCTCCCACCTGTAATGTCTTGCTGATCTCCTGACATGCCCTGAATGACTCTCTGAGACATGTGCCACCCCCTCTGCTGCTAAGTCTCCGTGTAACTACCGCCTCATCCTCAGGGCTGTGCCTCGTTTCTAGTTATCAGCCTTAATGTTTAGATCGTCCTACTGCCTACTGAGCTCAGAATACAGAATCAGACAATGGAGTCCCTCAGATTCCAACCCGGATGCTGGAGAATCTCAATCTCAGCTGATTAAGGCATTGGAGTATCTGGAGAAGCAAGACCTGGAAGAAATCGCACGAGCCATTGGACCACATTCAGCTGGCAAAGAGACTTTATTTCACCCAGGTGGTGTCTTAAAAATATGTGTTTCAATCTTGACATTTGGTAAATTTCAGAAATCCCCGGATGTCCAGTTTTTCTTGAGAAATCGGAAACTCTCACGTATTGGTTCAAATTTTGTCATGGTAACAATCAGCTGGAGCTGAGCAGTGGCTCTCCCACAGGATACATGTTCCACAGGACATGACAGTACTCTGTGTTCCCTGTGATGCAAAAGCTATTTAATGTTACCCTGGCACTGATGCTTCTCCAACAGAACCATTTCTCTGTATCCCTTCTCTATAAAAAGCAAGAGAATGAACAAAAGAAAGAGAAGTCCTTGTATTTGAAGAAATACAAAAGAGAGAGACTATCATGCATATGTGTGTGCACGAGTACGTGTAAAGGAAGAATAGTTTTACGTAGATAATAAGTAAAATGTATGTGTGTCAATATTTTTTATACACTGGCCACATTGCCCACTTCTAGCTATCTTGATCCGGCCCCTAGCCTGAAAGATTGATAAGGCATCTCCAACCAGGTCTAGGTCTATACATGATTCAAATAAATAGCTACCTGTGCCTTATGATTGAAGAACCAATGAAAGTTGGCCTTATGCATCAAGAATCTCCTGAACAGCTGGGTCATGCCTTACCTCCCCTTCCCACAACAGCACAGGTGCAATTGCTGCTATTAATGCTATTAAACTCATTCAATCAACATGTACTAAGCTCCTCCATATGCTTGGCACGAACTGTGCACTTTACGTAATTATACTTTCTATCATTCGTGGCAGGCCTACTGTGTACAGGGCTTTCTACCAATCCCTTTCCAGGTACTGTATTATTTATAATCCTCCAAGGTAGCGATTATTCTCCTATTATAGTAAGGAGGCCTGCACTCAGGAAGCTACACCAGTGGCCGATGGACACACCTTGAGCCTCGGTGCCAAGACTCAGGCCTGGGCCAGTCTAAGTTTAGACGTTATTATCTCCCAAGAGAATAGAATATAAGCATCTGACTACCTGTTTGCTTAGATGGTGAAGTCTCTCTATATTGCTCAAAGCTGAACGTTACCCACCTTGAACAGAAGAGATGGCTTAGTCTGAATCTGCACACTACTTTCACTTCCCCATGCATTAACGCGGAAGAAACTCGCCTACCCAGAACAATTGTCTCCCTGGACAGAACCCAACCTGGGTGTTAAAAAAGACTTTATTTTTAATTTCTAAAATACCCTCGGCACGTTACAATACTGGAAAGAAGCTGGTTTGGGTTTTTTCTTGTTGTTTTGTTTGTTTTATTTTAGAATCTGACTTCCGACTGCCTGCCTTCTCCACCGCAGGGTGGCACTTGGCCTTTCGTTATGTTATGATTGGCATTTTGCACAAACTTTAACCTCTGCATGTTAATAAATAGAAGCACAAACCCATATGCAGGAGCACAATGAAAAAAAGTAATAAAGCTGTTCATTACCCTTGACTCTTCTGCTCCTTTGCCCTTGTTTTCCCTCTGCACGTGGTCAGAAATTGAATTGATATTGAATTTGCTGCACTTGTGTAATACTATTCATACATGCTTTTGTAATTCATTCACTTCACTCACATTTCACCTCTTGTCATTTCAATCACTTTAAATCTGCTTTGGCCCCTTTCACATTCAGTCTACTAAGTTCCTGGGCATGAGCAGAAGATTTATTAACTTCACTCTCTGTGGCTCTGGTTCCAGTAGGAATAATCTCATCAGGAGACAGGTTTAGATATTGACAACAGCATTGGCCTGAAATAAGGACTGGAGAGTAGAGTCGCCAGCCTCCTGTGTCAGACCCTCCAAAGCAGGCACACAATCGAGAAGGGAGGCCTGCAGCACCTTGCGACAATATTACCAAGTGGTCACGTGCACAGGCTCTGTAAATATATCCTGCAGTGCCATTTTCTGAGAACTTTTGCAAGTTACTTAGCTTCAATGTGCCTCAGTTTCCTCATCTGCAAAATGTGTACAGCAATAATATCAACCACATGGGATTGGTTTGAGGATCCACTGGAAAAAAAAAGTACATCAAGAACTGAGCTCATAATACGTACTCAATAAATATGCACTATTATTATGGTGAAGTTGAAAAAATGTTGAGCTAATGTCTGTACTTTTGGAACGCACTGCTGAAAACATGAAAAAGACCAGGGCGCCTGGGTGGCTTAGTCGGTTAAGCGTCCGACTTTTGCTTAGGTCATGATCTCGGGGTTCGTGGGTTCGAGCCCCGCGTCGGGCTCTGTGCTGACTGCCAGCTCAGAGCCTGGAGCCTGTTTCAGTCTGTGACTCCCTCTCTCTCTGACCCTCCCCTGCTCACGCTGTCTCTCTCTCTCTCTTCTAGAAATAAATAAAACATTTAAAAAAAAAAGAAAGAAAGAAAAAGAAAACATGAAAAAGACCTAAAAACATACTACTTCAACAATGTAATGAACATAAAAACAACAAAAGTGCTTCATTCAAAGTAATTGTTTATTCAGCCTGTCAACAGTTGTATTTAGTAAACAAACCCGGTTGCCTTTCAATATCATCTTCCAATGTTACAAATGCTGAGTGTACAATACATTTCCTTCAGTGACATAAAGGATTAATCCTTCTTTAACTGATTCAGGATCTTTTGGGGCTCTCTTTATGTCTGTTTTGTATATCTCTGGGTTAATAATATTCCTTGGGCCTGCTACCTACTGTGAAAGGGGCATAATTTTTACTCTTGTAGTTCTTCAATTTTAGAAACTTGGTGAATGAATCACAATTTTGTAGATTTATCCATAAGTTACTTTCCCTTTCTCTTTGCAGGCAGAAAAAAAAGGGCTAATGTCTCTGTCTTGGGTATAAAGGCAAAGCTGAGTGACCAAAGACATCAATGAACCAAAGCAGATCAAGGCCAAGGCAATGTCATAGGAAAGATATGGCTGACTTCCTGGGATTAAAAATGACAGCAACATTGACATGGGTATAATTGACCCAGGTAGTGCTTACATAGGAATAACAGATGAGGAAACACTGAGTCTAGATGCAGGTACATGTCAGAATTAAGCCTGCTTTAGCAAGCTGGGTTGATTAAAAAGTTGAATCTAGGTGGTAAATCCTAAAAGTAGCTGGTTGCTCTAACAAAGACATGGAGCAAACTAGACTTGATTATTTGGAGGCCAGCTAGGTGAGTTCCACCTTAAGTGAGCAGCATCTGTTACTGCAGGCCTGAGCCATTAAAGGCACAGGGGATCTCCTCATTCAATCAGGATGACTGACAGCTATCTGTGATAAGGCTACACATGCCAATTGGGCCCGGGGATCCTTTGCCACCCAGTCTCCAGGATCTCTCAGGAATCCAGCCCAATAAAAGCTACCCCCCTGGACTTCTCACTATTTACGGGAATCTTCTTTCTTATAGATGTTTCCCTGGTAGCAAAGCTTTCTAAATGAGCCATGATAGTAGTCATTTTAGTTTGTTCTCATTGAAGCTATCCCAGCACCTTCATCAACCCCAAACTGCCCATCTCTGGCCCCCTTCCAAGGTCAGTTATAGCTTTCTGGAAATGTAGTGACTAGAACATGTTCTTCCTCAAGGGTAACATAATACTTTCTATTTTCATTCTAATACACCTCTTGGTGATGCCAAGAACACGCTGGCCTTTTTTTCCCCCCTGCAGCAACATACAAAGACTTCAAGACCTGAGACTCCACAGTCTCTTAGAAGAAGTTCAGTCCAGCCACTATTTACTGAGCTCTTACAGAGGACAATGAAAGAAGCAAAAGACTCAGTCTTGTCCTCAAGTAGCTTTCTGAAGCCATGAACATCTTAAATAACAAAACAATATCTTATGAAGTAGCATAGATTCGATTGTACATATTGTAGAAATTCAAAAGAATCCCAGTGCTTTTATTTTAAAGCAAGTATATTGCTGGGGTATAGTAATAATAATAAAATTATTCAAAATAAATGGGACATAATAAAATAAATTAGGTGATTATCTCTTCCATTGGTTGTCATTCAATGGTAAAATATTTGACTAGAATCTTATTGTTATTGCACATTCTCAAGGGACACTCAAAGACAGACATCAACATTAACTAGAACTTTGGCATTCCTGGCCCTGGGGAGGTGGACAATCTCACAATGAACTAGAAGAATTTCTTTTACATTTCTAGCCAAAATCAGAGATGGTAAATACAGAGCAGATGTATTCCTCTGCCTCCTAAAATAAATGTCACTACTAGATCACAGGCTTTTTCTCACCAAGCTCAGAAATGGCCACAGAATTATTCTCAAGTCATCCCCCCTGATGGCCATCACCAAGAACCAGAAATTAGTGTTGAAAACTGATCCCTGTTTGTCAACCTGACCTCAGGGCCAAGTATGTCTAACCCAGATTTCACCCTGGATAAAGGCGCAAAGCATCTACCATGTCCTAATAAACCTTTGGGATGCCTTCCATCTTTGTGACTCTAACAACCTCAAGTCAGAAATAATTACAGACACTTTATTATGGTAGATTTTCATTTCCAAATAGAAGGGGAAGGCATAAGTATAGTTTCAGGGCAATGTGCCAGCCGCAACAAGAAGTATATTGATAGGCTCTGGAAGTGAGAAAGGTGTTTACTTAGGTAACCATATGTTAAACAGCACTGGATTAGTCAAGGTTCTCCACAGAAACAGAAAAAATAGGATGTGTATATATAGTGAGAGATTTGGTTTAGGAAATTGGCTCCTGTGATTATGGAAGTCAGCAAGTCCAATATCTGGAGTAGCCAGAAGACTGAAGACCTAGGGAAAAGCTGATGTTGCAGTTCAAGTTCTAAGGTCACCTGCTGGCAGAATTCCTTCTTGCTCAGGGGAGGTCAGTCTTTGTTCTGCTGAAGTCCTCACCTGATTGGATGAAGACCAACTAGACTATGGAGGGTAATCAGATTTACTCAAAGTCCACCAATTGAAATGTTAATGTTGTTGAAAAACACCCTCACAAAAAATAGAATAATATTCAACCAAATATCTATCTACCATGCATGGCCTAGTCAGGTGATATATGAAACCTATGCACTTAAATTTCTTCCCAGTTCATAATCTGAAAATCTGTGATCACTTAGTAGCAAAGTATCTGCACAGCCACAGTGGGTGATTTGGTAATGTGCCCTCCATTTTGGCACTTTTTACTTACCAAAGCATTTATTTCTGTCAGGCGAGGGGGACCCATATCAAAAAGTGTATAAAATATAAACTTCCAATTGTAACAGATTAATACTATCTGAAATTTTACAGTCTATTTTCTGCATCCAAACTAAGACATCCTTTGGTAAATGCCATTTTTAAAACCCTGTTGTCTCATATAGTCTCACTGTCAAATAGGGATTAAAAAAATAAAACTCAAAACAGTACATATGTCCATTTTTTTGGCAAACTGACCTTTTCTAAAGTTTTCTCCAAATATTTAACATATAAAAATATTTTCTCGAAGAGGATCCAGACTATAAAAAGAATTCCTTCAAATCAATTTTATAAAAAGAAAAAGACAAGCAACCTAATAGGGGGGAAATGTGTAGAAGATGTAAAAAGTAAATTTACATAAAATGGCTAATACACTTATAGGGAGATAATCTATCATTGTTAAGGGAAATGAAAATGGAAACTCCAATGAGATATCATTTCACACTGGAAGTATCGTCAAAGTCTTAAAATTTCTAATAGTATTGGGGCATCTGGGTGGCTTAGTCAGTTAAGCGTCCGACTTTAGCTTAGGTCATGATCTCGCGGTTCGTGGGTTCGAGCCCTGCGTCGGGCTCTGTGCTGACTGCCAGCTCAGAGCCTGGAGCCTGTTTCAGTCTGTGACTCCCTCTCTCTCTGACCCTCCCCTACTCACCTGTCTCTCTCTCTCCTAGAAATAAATAAAAAACATTTAAAAAAAATTTCTAATAGTATTGAATGTTGCAAGGAATGTAGGGCAGCAGGAACCCTTTATAGAGTAAAGCCACATCGGAGAACAATTTAGCTATATAGAGTGAAATTGAAGTGAAACTTACCTTCCCATCAAGCAATTCTATTTCCAGAAAAACTCTCACACATATGCACAAAGAAATATGCTAAAATATTTGCAGTGACATTTAAAATTTTTTTGTAATAGCCAAAATATTTTTACTGTTATTGCTACTCCTGGGAGTAGGAGAATGGTCAGTAAATTATGGCATATTCATACTTTGGAATACTACACAGCAATTATTAAATGTACTAGATCCCATGTGTCCACATTTTTTAACCCCAAAAATATATTAAAAAGGCAATTGTAACAGAAATATTTTTAAATAGAATTTTATTTATTTTTTAATGTTTTATTTATTTCTAGGAGAGAGAGAGAGAGACAGCGTGAGCAGGGGAGGGTCAGAGAGAGAGGGAGTCACAGACTGAAACAGGCTCCAAAATCTGAGCTGGCAGTCAGCACAGAGCCCAACGCGGGGCTCGAACCCACGAACCCCGAGATCATGACCTAAGAGAAAGTCGGACGCTTAATCGACTAAGCCAGCCAGGCGCCCCTAAATAGAATTTTAAAAAATATTTATTTTTTGAGAGAGACAGGGACAGAATAGGAGCAAGGAAGGGGCAGAGAGAAAAAGGAAGTCACAGAATCCCAAAAAGTCTCCAGGCTCTGAGCTATCATCTCAGAGCCGGATGCAGGGGCTCAAACCCACAAACAGCAAGACCATGACCAGAGTTGAAGTCGGATGCTTAACCAACCAAGCCACCCAGGCTCCTTGTGAAAGAAATACTTTTAACAGGCACAACTCTAGATTCTTAATGTATGCATTGTAAGAGGGGAAACAATAAACATACAATTTACTGGGGAGAAGAGTTTAAGAATGAGATCAGGTTAGAGCTGAAAGGGGCTTCAACTAAAACTGGGTTTTCATTTTCAATTTTAAAAAGAGAAGTGAAATAAATGTGGGGAAATATTAATATATGCTGAGTCTGGGTACATATGTGATTATTCAAATCTCTGTATTTTTCTAAAATTTGAAATATTTTATAATTCTTAAGGTATAAGATTTTTCTTCAAGGTTTATGTGTTGGTTTGTTTTATATTGTCAAGGCAATTTTTATCAAATAGAGGTAAATACAGAAAATGTACCTTCACAAATCAAATTTCATAAATCAAGCCGTAAGTCCCAACAGATAAGGCCATCACTGACCTTCTCGAAGCTGGACCATAGTGATTTTTTCCTCTTCAGAGCTCCCTTCCTTTTAGAACTAAGGACCACTTTATATCTTTGCTTTAGTTGTTCCAAACTTCCACCTCTAATGTCACCTAGTTCAGGGAAGCCTGGTCGCACTTTTCCCTCCAACAGCTTCTTGTAGCTCACTGCCTCACTTCAAGCCCTTTAGTGTGGGTTTGATATCAAGGCCCAAGGTTTGACTAGATAGGCAGTAAGAAAACTTGGATTCCAGACTTTGATTTTACTGCTTGGACTGCAGATGACTTACTCAGCTATTTATATTCTTGCATTACATTTAGGTGCCTTAGGTTCCAAAGATACACTTAGGAAAAATAACATTTCTAACTATAAAAGGGTTGCTTGGGGCATTCAAGCAATAAAAGAAATGAATTTGTTGTAAAAGCACCAAACGAGCCAATCTCCATTTTTCTCTCATTATTCCTTGACTTTGTTTAGTCCATCCCATCAACTCATTCATTAGTTCATTCAGTAAGCAAATTTTCAATCTGCACCCAAAACGTGCAAAAACGGTTAACTCAGGAACTCTTAAACACACCAGGTCATTTTTTCACATAGTAGATAAACCAATGGGGAAAAAAATAACCATAAATTATTCAGTAGGAAGGAAAAGTATTCTATCTCAGAAGAAAATTTATTTTTTTAATTTTAATTTTAATTTTTTCTTTTATAGTTTATTGTCAAGTTGGTTTCCATATAACACCCAGTGCTCATCCCAACAAGTGCCCTCCTCCATGCCCCTCACCCCCCTTCCCCTC
>NW_027533089.1:6467503-6546386 GCF_008692635.1 Crocuta crocuta | reverse complement strand
TCCCCTCTCCCCCACCCCCATCAGCCCTCAGTTTGTTCTCAGCATTCAAGAGTCTCTCATGGTTTGCCTCCCTCCCACTCCCCAACTATTTTTCCCCTTCCCTTCCACCATGGTCCTCTGTTAAGTTTCAGAAAAACATTTAAACACATAGACTCTAAGACCACATGGGATAATAGATGGAGAAAAAATTAAAAGTTGATAGCAAATGTTGTCCAAAGAACTAACAGGTTAAGGACAACCTTGTCTGGTAAGTGAGGGCAGCATATTGTATTCTTTGCTTGATAGCAGTACTGGTCAGACTCTATAACTAGGTAGTTTATAAACAACAGAAATTGATTTCTCAGTTCCAGAGGCTAGAAGTCTGAGATCAGGGAGCCAGCATGGTGATGTGAGACCTCTCCTGGGTCTCAGATTTAAAAGCACTATTCCCAATCACAAGGGCTCCATCTTCATGACTTCCCAGGGATGCTACCTCTAATACCACCATCTTGGGGATTTCAGCATATGAATTTGGGGTAGGGTAGACACAAACATTCAGACTATAGCACTTACAGAATTAAAAACATCTTTCCAAAGGATGGACTGTTTGCTTATTTTTGCTGTGATTTGGGAAACCTACTATAGTGTCACAGGAATGATGCAGTTTCATTTAGTCAGTAAATATGCCTGTCATGTTCCAGGAACTACTTTAGGCACTTGGCATACATCCGTGAACAAAATTAAGGTTCTTGCCCTCTTTTTTAAATTATGGGTGGAAAAAGAGTTTATAATGATTAACTTAGCCTGAAATACAAAATTTGCTTTTCACATTGAATCTAGAATTTGTCTTCTAAAACCAAATGTAGGTCCTAGATGGGAGCACACAAACCTACTGCATATTTGAAAAACACAGTCTACTAAAATTAAAAGGCTACTCTGATGCCTTCCCACAAGTGGTAAATTTAAGGCTGAAGACAGCAAACAATATTTCAATTGATTGAATATGTAAATAGAAGTTTATTTTGGTAATATTAAACTCTACATTATTTCCATTTCCTTTCATTTAGTTAATATGCGTATTTCTGGCTTTTTTTTTTCTTTTAAGAGAGAGAGAGAGAGCATGTGAGCAGTGGATAAAGGCAGTGGGAAAGAGAGAGAGAGAGAGAGGCCCAATGCAGGGCGCGATCCCACCACACTGGGGACCATGATCTGAGCCAAAATCAAGATTCTAATGCTCAACCAACTGAGCTACCCAGATGCCCCCGGTTAGGAAGTTTTAATGACTCAATTGTTGTTAATATTTCTTTTTTAAAAATTGATTTTTATGTTTACTTATTATTGAGACAGAGAGAAACAGAGCATGAGTGGGGAAGGGGCAGAGAGAGAGGGAGACACAGCATCCGAAGCAGGCTCCAGGCTCTGAGCTGTCAGCACGGAATTTGATGCAGGGCTCAAACCCACAAACCATGAGATCATGACCTGAGCCAAAGTCAGACGCTTAACCGATTGAGCCGCCCAGGAGCCCCTGTTGTTAATATTTCTATTGAACCTGGGATAGGTCACTTTCTGATATACTCCATGATCAAAATAACTTTTTTCATTATTATTATTATTCTCATTTCATCTCCCAGGCAAATTAGAATCTTATTTTTTATTAGTCATGTCAATTTTCAGAGGCTAATATTATCTGATTCTCTTCATCTAGACTTCATTTTTACAAGTAGGCTTGTGTCAAGCTATATCTTATCTAAAAATTATTGGATCAGACTTAACATGCTCTGTTAAAGCACATCTATCAGAATTTCCTATGTTTCCCTGAAATCTATTGATTATCAATGAACTAATATATGGTATTAGAATACACCTAGACATGTAGCAGTCCTTGAATTTTCAGCTTGCGTTTATATTCAATTAAGCTTTTCTTCACCTGTGCTTCATTCAAAGATGATATCCCTATTTCTCTAGCACAATTCTTTATTTTACTTTTTAATTTTTTAATATTTTATTTATTTCTGAGAGAGAGAGAGAGAGAGAGAGAGACAGCATGAACAGGGGGAGGGTCAGAGAGAGAGGGAGATACAGAATCTGAAACAGGCTCCAGGCTCTGAGCTAGCTGTGAGCACAGAGCCTGACGCAGGACTGAAACCCACGAACCGTGAGATCATGACCTGAGCTGAAGTTGGACGCTTAACCGACTGAGCCACCCAGACGCCCCATACTTTTTAATTTTTTTAATGTTTATTTATTTTGATAGAGACAGAGAGAGCGCAAGTGCAAGCAGGAGGAGGGGCAGAGAAAGAGAGAGAATCCCAAGCAATCTCCATGATTTCGGCACAGAGCCTGAAACACTGAGCACAAAGCCTAATGTGAGGCTCAATCCCACAACCCTGAGATCATGACCTGAGCCAAAATCAAGAGTCAACACTCAGCTAACTGAGCTACCCGTGTGTCCCTAGTGCAATTCTTGATACTTTTACCTTAGTCTTGATCCAGAGATACACACTTAACTACAGCCAGAAAGATGAGAGAAATGAGCTGTTCATGAACTCAGCCTGTGAGATAGCAGGAAATAATGGGGACAAAATAGAACCAGAGCACATATGTCCTTCTAAAGCACTCAAATATGTACCATTATTTAAAGCACTGTGCATGACGAAATCCAACACATCTGCAGATAGAGCCTGCAAGTCTGCACTTTGCAGCCCATGTCTTAAACACTGCTTGCCAAGATTACTATAATACACTTAGCATACGTCAGCCTGACATAAATCCCCAGGTTCCAATTATTGTTACATAAAATGAGTACTATTAAATAACCAATAAAGATCTAGTACTGTGCTAGCTACTACGATTAATCAAAAGAAGTATAACATACAGCTTCTTTCCCTAAGGAATGAGAATAGAAGGGAGCATTTATGTGGCACCTGCCATGTGCAAAGCATTATACAAATATAAGAGATGCTGTATTTCTTTTAACCTTCACAACTTCACAATTTGTCATTATTCATTACAGTTATTCATTCATTCACTAAATATTTATTAAGTGCAACTACACAGCTAGTACTTTGGAATTTTAAAGATAAAGGAGCTTTAAAGAAAATTTGCCCAAGGGCCAGGATTCAACCTCATATCTGTCTGAGCCCATGATCTTTTCCCTAGAGGAAAGCAGAGAGGAAGAGTATGGGCTCTGAGTAAATCTGACATGATTTTGAA
The DNA here is from genome assembly GCF_008692635.1 of Crocuta crocuta. Lineage (NCBI taxonomy): Eukaryota > Metazoa > Chordata > Mammalia > Carnivora > Hyaenidae > Crocuta > Crocuta crocuta. Next base: position 6,543,194 of record NW_027533089.1, on the reverse strand, counting down.
TTCTACCCAAGCACTTTATAGCGACATCTCTTTCTTTCTGTGTTGCACTTTTTACTGTCTCTCTCAGACTATTGTGGCATTGGAAAGGGCTTTATGACCAGTCCTGGCTTTTTGATGGATAGAGAAAACCTTCCAAGCAGAATTCTAACTGAAACTGTTTTCCCACTGTGCAAAAGTCATTGATTCTATGATACTTCCTGTGTAGCCATATCAAAGAACTCCCTGCCTTTAGAGACTAAGGTTTTACCATTTAATTGTTCCTAGGATATGTGGGTTAGGCTGATAAATCTGTAACCTCAGAATTCCTTTCATATTTACATATACATGCAACACATAAACACATCTACATACATATGTATATACACAGAAACATATATACACACAGAAACACACATAGGTATATATATATATGCAATTATCAGCCGGTCATTGTTCAACATGAATAAATAGTTTTGTTCTTGAGGTTATTATTTCGTGATTAACATGATAGATTTAGTTATTTTGATCCGAGCTATTTATATATTTTGAAGTGCACTAATGATTCATCATCAATCAAACTAGTGCATTTATACCTTATGCTGGTAGGATATTAACTAAAGACCAAAAGTTCTTTAAGGACAGAGGCTACAACTCCTCTCATTTATTTACTTATTTTTTTCATCCCTCACAGCCCAGGGAGAACAGTTGATGAATGAGCAAGTGGGGGCGTAGATAAAGAGGCTAGTCCTTCTCCAGATGGTCTCCAAATTTGAACAAGTCATTTTTTAAGGGAAGCCCATATCTCAGGGATTCATTTTCTCTCCTGTTTGACAAATTTCAAATGTTTCAGGACATGATGCAGTGTCCTGGCATTCAATCAAGTTTTGATGGATGGAGAGAGGTGGGTTTATGCTTGAAATAGAAATGTTTGTAATTGAATGTTGTGTGTGTTAGCAAAGTTCTGTGGCCTAGCCATTACAGAAAACACATAAAAATAAAAATGTTAACAACAAAGTGTCACTTAAGGAAATTATCAAAAGCTTCTACTAGGAGAAAGGAGGATACATTGCTATTTTACCTGGAATTTGAAAGTCCTTACACTTTGGTTCTTATCATTCATTACTTTCTTGATCACACTTATATTTCTTAACGTAGCATCCAGTTCATATCCTCAAGGGTACATTTCATCTGGCTTATATTGAGTTAATTGGCCATTTTGCTCTGTGTTGACCTTATTTCTCATCTGTAGCTATTATTTGCAACTACCTCTCTTTGATCTAAGCTATTTGAATAGTGACCCTGATTTTGTCTATTAGCCTTTCACATAGAGAAGAATTGACATTATTGCACTGGGCAAAGGATAACTGCCCTCTGCCTGTTGTCATTTCTGTAGGCCTCAGACAATCTACTTGATTCATTCTTGGTTCTGGCTTTGCCTCTCCAAAATGAACCCTCAGCAGCTGATTTTCCCTGAGTTAATTGAGTACCAGCATCGCTAGGAACTGTCACATCTATTTCATTTAGCTTTGACCCCCATACTAGGCTCCACGTCTTTTTTCCTGTGTATACTGTAGCTATACTAATATATAGAGAGCTTCTTCCAAAATATACCAGCAATTTCCCAAGATGATAACATTATCAAGTGCTTATCAAGTATTATTCCTGGATTACTTCATTTAATCCTTACAACCACCCAAAGAGGTAGGTGTTATTTTTTTTCTTTTTTTTTTTTTTTTTGAGGTAGGTGTTATTATTACCCCTATTTTACAGATGAAGAACCATGTTCTTAACCACTACTATGCTTACAGTGTTACTATTTCAAGCCATGGTACCTTTATACAAATTTGTCTATTTTACAGCCCGTACTGCTCTTCTTCCCCTCCTCAGCCTTGCAAGCTTCTACTTAACCTTTATCTGTAAACTCTTTCTGAATCCACCCCAAAGACTTGATCATTACCTTTTTTGAGCCAAAACTATACTACCAACCACAAAACCTTAGTACTGTTCATCTCATACTTTGCAACAGTTTTTGTTTGTTGTTGTTTTCATTTTACACATCTGCTTCCCTTACCAAATTATAATGACTTTGAGAGCAGGAACTTAAATTGTTTACCTTTAAGTCCTTCTCGTAGGTGCCAGATAAATGGCCCGTCTCAGGGTTAGTTTCTAACCACTGCTTTGCTTCTTGACTATGAATCATAATTTTCTTATATCTTTGTATGTCCAGTATATTTTTTATTGAATACTGGATATTGTTGCTAATACACTGTAGAGACTCTACTCCATCATCTTCTGAAGAATATTGATTCTTATGTTAGCAGACGGTTCCACTGCTGGCTGGTCAGTGTGTACTGAAGTAGCTTGGTTTTATGCTTCGCTATCTAGATCCATCCAAAGCCGAATGTGTTTCCTGATTACTTTAATATCCAAATTCCGCCTCCTCTGAAGATCTGATGGATTTTGGTTTTAGGCTTTGTTAAGGAGAGTTTAGTGTAGGCCTTACTCGGGTTGTGGCCCTTATTCCTAAGGTGTGGCCTTTCTAGTGTCTCAATTGGGTGGAGTGTGTTATTGAGGTAAAATGATCTCTCCATTCTAGCAGTGCCAGAATTCCAGTGTTTCCTGGCACTGCTCTTCCCACAGATGTTCAGTCTCTAGTGTCCCTGCTCTCCTCTCTAGTGAGTGTTGGGTGTTTCCACCCTACACACTTACAGCCCAATCCTCAGCCACAAACTCATAAGGGAATACCAACACCACATTCTGGGACCTCTACTTTGCATAGTTTCCTGGCTCTGATGCCTCATCCAACAAAATCCAGCCATTTCAGCTGACTCAAACTTTGATCTCAGTCTCTTTAGCTCTGTGAGGTCACCATGCTTTTCTCAGACACCAGCCTTCTGCTCTATTATCGGGAAATTGTCCCCAGGCAGAGTTAGACAATCATGAGGCTCATCTTTTATGTCCCTTGTCTCTAGGATTGCAGTGTTGTGCTGGCTGTTGTCCAATGCCTAGAAATAGTTACCTCATTTATTCCAGTCTTACAGTTGATTATGGTGGGAGAAGTAGTCTGGTATCAGTTATAATAGCATAGCCAGGTACAGAAATCCACTCTCTTATTTATCTTTATGTCCCCAGCACTTATATGTATCTAGCAAATAGTAAGTCTCCAATAATCAGTAAATCTTTATTTAACAAAGGATTGAAAGAATGATGTTTTTCAATGAGTTATACTATTCTAGCTAAGTAATATTTTTATTATCCTATGAGATCACCAAAATAGATTTTATTCTGACATAAAATTAATTTACTAAAATTAATAGGGAGTGAGGAGAGAATTTTCTCTGCTAGTTTTCAGTTGCTTCCATTTATTTATAACTTAACACAATTTTCTAGTCCTTTGATGGTAGACAGATAAATACATAGGCAAATTAAAGTAAAAATCTAGGTTAACAGGAGTGCCTCAGAGAATGGAGTTTTCTGTTAATGTAATTTTCCCACCCAGTGAGGGTTAACAGAAAATACTTCTGTTTTGTTACTTATTATTAAAAATGTCTACAAAATAAAGAAATACATTTTCCTTTAGATTAAGCTTTTTAACATACAGCAAATTTGAGGGCAGTGACACTTCCTTCAATGCCTCTAAATAGCAATCCACACTGTCCAGTCCAGACAGGCTCTAACACCTGGAACATGTTCACAAAAGGAAGAAAATATCCAGGCAATTCCTCTAAATTACAACTACACCAAATTCTGATCATACATAATATGTGAGCTTTAGAGAAATAAACATGACTCTACCCCCAAGTTTAAGTGTGATTCTAGAGACAAATGAGTGTTTTCTCACAACACCTCCCATATGCAAAACAGTCTCTCATCCCAGCTATCTGTAGAACGAGTTGAGAGAACACACACTTGCTTTCCCTGTTTTCATCCAAGATACAAAGAAAAGCAATACCCAGCCCTCTGAGATCCCTACTGAATTCTCTAATGACATAGAGCTGCCCCTGAAGGAATCCTGGACCAGGTCCGGGGGAGAAGCATCTTGATACTGTGACTCTTTGTCTCTTTTCCATTGCTGAATGCAAGGTAACTAGCCAGTCACTTTTCTGGCTGCCCCCCTTCTTCTTTCTTTCTTAAAAAAAATTATCCTATTTAGGCTTGATTTCAGCTCTTGAATCTGTGAATTGTATCTTTCATCACTTTTGAACATCTTCAATCATCATTTTCTTCAAAGATGACCTCTGCTACATTTTATTTCTCCTCTCGAAACATGAGTGTTTTGAACCACTCGTGTGGGCTACCAATCCATCTGAGGGCTAGCTGGTGGTTAAAACCTCTCTGAAGCAATTTTGGTTTTCCTCTTCATCTGATTAGCTTAATGTCAAATTTCCATTTAGTCCCCAGAGACTGAAGGGGGATTAAAATTACTTTTGATTACAGTGAAGATGTAGCTCTTAGGGTCCCTTTACAGGGATATAACTCTCCACCTTGTATGGGCCAGAGGCTTCATCTCCCATTCCTCAAGCTCAGGGGACCACATACTTCAAAGCTCAAAGTCACCAGATTCAGCAAGTGACCTCTAAGCAGTATCAATGTTTAGCTCTATGTAGATTTTAGTCTGATAAGATATATCATTTTGTCAGCACTTCTATCCATTTAAGGTCACGTATATATGATACATACACATACACACCAGTGTGCTGGAGCCAACTTGTACCAGCTCCTAAAGTGGAATTGTTAACATCTCCTCACAACTATGTATTCAGTGACATGTGTGGTACCTCAAAATCAGCCAGAGCGGGAGTGTTTACACCATGAAATTTGACAAGCATAAGAAATTAGGGCACTTTTTTTCTAGAAAGCTGATTGTTAAAAATATAACAGCACATAGCAATACACATATCCAGACCAACATTTTCACTCATGTTCTTCAGAAGGATCAGTCCAGGGGCGCCTGAATGGCTAGGTTGGTTGAGCATCCGATTCTTGATTTCAGCTCAGGTCATGATCTCATGGTCCTGAGATTCAGCCCCACATTGGGCTCCATGCTGGGTGCTGGGCACAGAGGCTGCTTCAGATTCTTTCTCTCTCTCTTTCTCTCTCTCAAAATACAAACAAAAAAAGGATTAGTCTAGCTGTTGAGCAAATATAACTGTCTTTGTTCCTTACTCCCCACTATCACAGACTTTCTTTTTGCTAGAGTCCCATTGTGTATATTCAAGATAAAGCTGTTTTCTTTTGCTTCTCCTGGTTCCTCATTCAACCATGAACAAATGTTCCAAATAATCCAACTCCAGATCAAGACTTTCTTTTTTTGGTTTTCCAGTAATTTAACTGTAGTCTTCAAAAATACCCTGTAAGTTTGTGGCTGTTATTTCTCTATTTTGTAGATAAAGGAACTGAGGTACAGAAAGATAATGTAACTTGATGAAGTTTACAGACCTAGAAAGGGCTAGAAGTGAGTTTCAAACTCAAGTCTGTCTAGCTCTGAAGTCATCCTGCCTCAAATAACCACATCATTTCCAGTCCCTAAAACTGACTGGTTCCTTCTTCTCTTACTAATCTTTTCCTCCTCCATTGTCTTTTATAATATCTATCATTTCTTCTTTCAGTTTTAAGAGGATAACTTCCCAAAGTACTTTCATGAAAAATAAAGGATTGGGAAGATGTTCTGGAGTCCATTTAGTTTTAGAAATGATAGATATTATCACGTCCTTTTTTGGAGATCCATATGTACAATAATATATCAAGCACTCTGAAGAGTACTACAATTTAAAAAGCCTTTTTAACTATTTAATTCAGCATTTTTGAAATTTACTTTTACCACAGGACTCCATTTTCTCTAACACTTATTAACATCCTTGTTTCTGCACATATTTTGAGAAGTGACATAATATAGAAAGATAGCTTCCTGGTCAACTGTCCCGTTAAACTCAAAACTAACTACATGGAACCTCTTTTTAATTTTATTTTATTTGCCACAATACATTTCTGGAGACAGAGTTATAAAGCAACTTGGAATAATGTTATGATTTGAATGCCATATTCTTAATGAAGGAGATCAAATTAATTATAAATATAAACAATAATCTTTCTAAAAAGCAAAGGCACCAAGATGAGATTTTATAGGATTTTAAAATACTAAATCATACGAATAGACTGCATATTTGATTACTGAATAGATACCATTGTCCTATAAAGAGGATTCACATTTCATAAAGTATGTAATCCTACTGTTTCATAAATTTGATCTGAAACTAATTTTCTGCTCTAGGAAACATGACTAAGCTTTCAAAGAGTCATTGACTTCTAAGACATTAGGAAGACTTTATACATTAGTGGAAACATCTAAATCAATCACAAAATCAAACACATTTACCTGTGTGTTAATATGGTAACTCAAAGATGGTGAATATTGCCTTTACTTATTTTAGATTTTAGACATTGGTATTGAAATGCTTTTTTTTTTTTTTTTACAAATAGTTTATTGTCAAATTAGTTTCCACATAACACTCAGTGCTCATCCCCACAAGTGTCCTCCTCCATGCCCATCCCCCCCTCCCCCCACATCCATCAGTCCTCAGTTTTTGTCAGCATTCAAGAGTCTCTCATGGTTTGCCTCTCTCCCTTTCCCCCACCATTTCCGCCCTTCTTCTCCCCCTTGTTCCTCCATCAAGTTCCTCCTAATCCTCCTATATGTGCAAACATATGATATTTGTCCTTCTCTGCCTGACTTATTTCGCTCAGCATAACACCCTCAAGGTCCATCCATGTTGCTACACATGGCCAGATTTCATTGTTTCTCATTGCCATGTAGTATTCCATGGTATAGATAAACCACATCTTCTTGATCCATTCATCTGTTGATGGACACTTAGGCTCTTTCCATGTTTTAGCTATTGTGGAGAGTGCTGCTATGAACATTGGGGTACATGTGCTCCTATGCCTCAGCATTTCTGTATCCCTTGGGTAAATTCCTAGCAGTGCTATTGCTGGGTCATAGGGGAGTTCTATTGTTAGTTTCCTGAGGAACCTCCACACTGTTTTCCAGAGGGGCTGTACCAGTTTACATTCCCACCAACAGTGTAGGAGGGTGCCCATTTCTCCACATCCTCGCCAGCATCTAGAGTTCTCTGATTTGCTCATTTTAGCCACTCTGGCTGGCGTGAGGTGGTATCTCAGTGTGGTTTTGATTTGTATGAAATCCTATTTTTAAAAAAATTGTAAATGTAAGCATATCACCTGTTCAAGTCTTTTGTACACTTTATATGCAAACCATCATCTATTATACTGTTGCTATTGAAAAATATATTCTGAATTTCAAATAATCAAATGAGAGATAAACATTGGAACATGACACTCTGGAGCCACCTACACTTAGATGAAGAAGGAGGAGCTGTTTGGTCCAAACGCATATTGAAATGAAAGGCTATATATAATGATATATATTCCTGTAGGAGCTTATTTGTTTGAAGGTTATCCCTTTCTATTAAAACTTTTACCTTGGAATTAAAGGTGACTCTGGTTTACTAAAGCTATCACTCAATTAAGATTTTACTTTACAATGAAACATTATAAATAGATCTAACATTTTGAGAAACTGTGCTATGACTATCTACCTTTTATCTCCTCAGATTCTTTTTTTTAATGTTTTATTTTATTTTTGAGACAGAATGAGAGGGGGAGGGGCAGAGAGAGAGAGGGGGAGACACATTATATGAAGAAGGCTCCAGGCTCTGAGCAGTCAGCACAGAGCCCCATGTGGGGCTCAAACCCATGAGCCATGAGATCATTACTTGAACCAAAGCTGGGCACTTAATCAATGGAGCCACCCAGGCATCCCGAATCTCCTCAGATTCTTATAGGACATTATTTCCTTACCTGTGTGTCAATTATTTGACTTTTCTTATATGATACATTGACTAACTGAGGCAAATGAAGATTACTTGTCTGAGAAAAACTTTATTGCTCCTTCTCTTTTGTAGGATTATTTTTCAGGGTACAGAGTTCTAGGTTGGTGGTTTCTTCTCTCAGCACTTTAAATATTTCACTCCACTTTCTTTTAGCGTGCAGAGTTTCTGAGGAGAAGTTGTATGTAATTCTTATATTTGCTCCTTTATTGATAACACATTTTGTCCCTGTGGCTCATTTCAGAATTTTTTCTTTATCTTTGTTTAAAAATGATGAAGTCAGGCACAGCATTTCTGTCATTTTTTCCTACTTGGTGTTCTTTGAGCTTCTTGGATCTGTGTTTTGATGTCTGACATTAATTCAGAGGAAATTTTCAGTCATTATTCTTTCAAATATTTCTTGGTTTTTTTGTCCATTGTTTGTTTGTTTGGGTCTCCTTTAGGTATCAGCAGTATGCCTATGTTACATTTTTTACAATTGTCCCACACTTCTTGGATATTCTGTTCTGATTATTTTTAGTCTTTTCTCTCTTTGCTTATCAGTTTTTGAAGTTTTTATTGAGATATCTGCAAGCCCAAAAACCCTTTCCTAATTGTGTCCAGCCTGCAAATAAATCTATTAAAGGCATTTTTAATTTGTTATATTGTTTTTTAACCATTAGCATTTATTTTTGGTTTTTTTCTTAGAATTTTCTCCTCTCAGTTTACTTTGCCTATTTGTTCTTACATTTTGTCTACTTTATCTATTAGAGCCCTTAGCATCTTTTTAAAAAAATTTATTTAGTTTTGAGAGTGTGTGTGTGAGAGTGAGTGGCAGAGTGGCAGAGAGAGAGAGAGGAAGAGAGAGAATCCCAAGCAAGCTCCACATGGTCGGCACAGAGCCCAACACGGAGCTCAAACCAATGAACCGTGAGATATGACCTGCACTGAAATCAAGAGCCAGACGCTTAACTGACTGAGCCACCCAGGCGTCCCTAGAGCCCCTAGCATCTTAGTCATAGTTGTTTTAAATTCCTGGTTTTATAATTCCAGTATCTCTGCTGTGTGTGAGTCTGGGTTGTGTACTTACTCTATCTTTTCAAAGTTTTTTGCTTTTTAATATGTCTTGTAATTTTTTCTTGGTAGTGGGGCATGTTGTACTGGCTAAAAGGAACTGCTGTAAATAAGCCTTTAGCAATATGTAAAGCTGTGGGGGGAAAAGAAACACTCTAGAGTCCTCTGATGAGGTCTCAGGTTTTTAGCATCTCTGCGTCTTTGCTTTGTGAACTCAATATGCAGTTTTTAGTTCCCTTCCTTTCTCTCTGCCTCTTAGGTGGAACAGATGACTAGACTGGATTGGAGTTAGGAATTTCCTTTCTCTTGGGTCAGTTAGGCTCTAATAAAATCCCAGAAGGTTAGGTTCTGTTTAGATAATTTATCTTTAGTTCAGACTTTGTTAAGAAGCATGCTCTGACATAGCTCATATTTCCTCTACCCCTGTCAGAAACATAAGGGATTTTTTTTTTCTCAGTATTCACTGTGAGAACAAGGTTAAGCTGAAGATAAAACTTACAAAAGCATGGAGATCTCTTTATGGCTGGGTCCTCCTGGACTTTTAAACTCTGAGCTGTACACATTCAGCCTCCAGCAATTTTTCAATTACGTTTTAGGTTTCCCTACCTTGATAGTGGCTCCCATAGAGGTTGCTTCTCATGGGTATCTCCATTGGTAACAAGTGATTCTCTGTATTTACTTGTGGGTCGCTCCAATTTGTGGGACAGCAGTTTGTCCTGTGACCTCACTTCTCTTACAGATCTAAGAAGAGTTGTTGATTTTTCAGTTGTTCAGCTTTTACTTGTTAGGATGAAATGGAGATTTACAAGCTTTTTACATGCCAGGCTGAAAATTTTCTTTTGGGATCTGGGGACTGTTGACAAAGTCTAGACTTGTGTTGACTTGAATACTTTTCAAATCTTTTTTTAGTTTGTAAGTATCTTTGCAAAAGAGAAACATTCTGTTGGTCCATTTATTGAAGACTTTAGCTGGATTCACAACATTTTTTCAAAATTTTCTTAAACTTAAAACATCTTTAGAATTTAGGAGTATTTCTTTTATCTCTACCAGGCCATTTGCCTGGTGAATATTCTGCATTTGAAAATAAAAACTGATGGAATTCAAGATATCTCATGTCACAATTCCAGAGTTACATTTCTGGCTCCTTGTCTTTTTTTTTTTTTTTTTAATCTTTTTCATTTATTCTTTTCCCATGGTCTCAGAGGATACTATCTTTGCTTTTATTGTCAAGGTCAGGCAGATTTCTTTTCCCTTTAGGTTTTCTCCATAGAGTTCTTTCTCTTTCCTTTCTTCTAGCAAATAATGTCTCCTATCCTCTGATTTCTTGGATTTTTCCATGCAATTTTAGTTATCCATTGATCACTTCTATTATATATAAAAGAGAGAAAGTTAATATAAGAATCTGAGGAAGATTTTCTATTGGACTACTCAGTCATCACCTATTAATTGAAACTGTGCAGACTTATTTTCCTCTAATTGTAGACTCATGAGTTGGTGGACCCAATTCAACCCAGATAAGTGTTACTCATTCATAAATTACATCAGTTTAAAATCTAGTGAAAACATAGTCACAGAATTAAATCAGTTGCCATCTGGATTCTTCTCCTAAGAGAAATGATGCTTTTGTTATAATAAAGGTGTGTTATTGATTGGCTATTCTTAAATTTCAGATTAAATATAAACATATAGAGCATCTGTTGGTTCTAATATAGTTCTTTTTTTTTTTTTTTTNCTAATGTATTTATAATAGCTGTTTTCCTGGTTTGGGCTTAGTTGAGTTCTCTTGTTCTATGATATTGTGTTCGGGTTTCTCAATGTTATAAGTTGGTGCCTTTACATATTTGAGTACCTACCGATGTTTGGTGATTCTTAAAATTTTAATTATCATTGGTATGTGGATGATGTCAAATATAAATTGGTTTTCCCACTTTCATAGAGATATATGCCATCACGTCTTTCTGTTCTCAAATGCTATGAAATTTTATAATTTAATGTCATTGACTATATTTTAAACCTTTAAATTCTTAGTAATTTCCCTTCTTCTAAAGTACAATTTTATATATGAATCATTAATGTTTACCCAGACTACCTAGAAGACAGCATGATTAACATCCATTCCTTCAAGCAGCTTAGATATTTAGTAAATTGATACCAATAGTTTTATTCTTTATTTATGGTTTAATTCTTAAAATTATGTTCCTTGGAAGTTTCTAGTTGCAGTAAATGTGATGCTTAGCTACACTGCCTGAATTATATTCACAGTAATGATAACTCTTATTAAGTGCTCAAACTTATGTGACAGTAACACTACATATATTTAATCTTTTAAGAAAACTCTTTTATGGATAAGGAGGCTAAAGCTCATAAAGATTAATTAATTTGCTCAAATTCAGCAAGTATATGGAAGATTCAGGATCTGATGCTGGAGTTTTGCAACTCCAAAGCCTGTGTCTTTCCTTTATACTGCATCACCTCTCCATTAGACAGGTGAGCTGTCTCTTCGGTGATCACGATGTCTGATTAATATCTCAAGTCTTTGCCTCATTTTTCCTGTATAGATTATTAATATGTGGCAGAACTAATGAACTTGGCACAATAAATCCATTTATTTACTCCTTAAGTGACTGACATAGATCACTGGATGATCATTAATGCCATAGCTATTAATGTACCTTGTAAAGATGGCTGAAGTGAACGAATCAGCTCCAAGATGGGGGTACAGGGCACGGTGTTTCCCAGCCTTCCATGGTGATGAAACTCAGAGCACTAGCCTTGGGATCACAGCTTTAACTGAGACTCTGTGCAACTGCTTCTTAGATGTGTGACATTGCACAACCCACTTAACCTCTCTGAACCTCTTTTCACATCTGTTAAATAGGGATATTGACCCCACGGCATTGTCAAGAGGATTAAATGAGATAATGTATGTGAAAGGGTATTATATTCTGAAGAGCACTCTATAAATTTAAGCTATGATTATTATTTTATTAGAGCAGTGCTCACAGATAAATTCTTATGATACTGAGACTACTTGGGAAAGAGAAAATGTGTTTCATGTTGCTGTTCTATTATTTAAATCTTTTCACACTTGGACTCCTACATTGCCTTACAGTCTGGATCATGCCTAACTTTCTGTTTGCAACTTAGCATCCTGCAAATGATTTATCACTTGCTTTACCATCTGTGCCTTCTATAAAATCTAGGTTACATTATAGGATTTTTGTGTATTTAGTGTCCTATGAAGATTTGACAAAATATTTTTGGGATCTTCTAATGCATATTTAAGTCTTCATTCTTCCTTCTATAATATTCCTCAATATCTTGGTATGAGTGAAAAGGAGTGTGTGAACTAATCAATAATAATTAATAAGCTTTTGACTATGACATATGCTGAATACAATCAAGTCCCGAAGGGCAACACATACAGCATGTTACAAGTCTATCACAATATGTACGATTTATGTATGTAAATACTAGATCATAATCAATCTTCATTCAAAGAAATCACATATTTATAAAACAACATAAGCCAGCATTTAATATTACTTCTATAATCAGCAATGTTGTTTGAAGCTTTCCTACTCTACTGTATCATTAGAATAGTGTATTTTGTGGCATTTACGAAGAAAAGCATTTCATACAAGTATTTCAAAGTAAAGTGGAAATAAAATAGGGCATTGCCTCTTTTAAAATATCATTCTTTTTCTTTATTCCAAGTAAAATACACAATGAACAATAATTAAGAGGGCAATTTGATGGCCCATTGACAAATTTTCGTAGGTCCATTTCCCCATGGAAAGTATATATAGTTGAAATACGCAAAAATCTTTCTGTGTGTTTTAATTAGTGAGATTTGATAATATTCATTATAATAAATTATTTCAGCTGTAATGTTAGAACAAAGATGTAGCACAAAGCAAAATTGAACAAAGGTCCAAATGGGATATTATTAAAATGTCAAAGTGAGTAAGCAGATGGGGTTTGTATGGCTCAGTGGATTAGTCACCAGGCCCCATTACCTTGGGGACTCTCGTGAAATCCAGTCTCAGTAGAATGATCAGAAAGTAAAAATAAAGGGTATATGCAGAGGCAAGTAAATCATTTCATTTGTGTTCCCAACTAAAACCCAGAGGTTTTTATTTTTATTCTTTAATCACAAGACTACATGAAGATTACATACTGCTACATTTGTTTTTATCAAAGATTTTTTTCCTCTAAGGTTGTATGAAGGGAAATGGAAGGAGCGATTGGAAACTATGCAGATTTGTCAGGCTCTTCACATAACAGCGCGTGCAATGCAGTTGGCTAGATGAAAGCATGCACTCTCTCTAATGGAGCTTCAACACAATGCACTAGTGTGTGGGAAGGTGCCACTCAAAAGCAGTGACTTTGTAACAAGCCCATAAAGAGGAAATTAAAATTTTTTTTACTGTCTTTCATCCTGGTCAGCTCCCTAAAGCAATTACTAGTACCTACTCTTTTCAGACACAAATTGAAATGTAGCCATTTACATTCCTTCGGAATTTTGACAAATCACTTTGACTTGTATTATGGCTCTACAGCTTAGCACACATCAAACTTCACAATCTGTACTGGTGAGTTAAGATGTAGAACACGAACATACATCCTACAGGAAAAATTAGAACTGGTAGAAAGTCCTTTCCCTCGATCAGATAAAAGTGTTGCTCTGATATTTCAAGATAAAAAGAAAGTAATTGCATGTTACACACTAGAGTTTGTGAAGTGTGCTTTCTGGATGACTTTTTGGTAAGAGCTCAGAAATGTTTGGGTGGCACTCTACTGCATAAAATAAACACTTACTGAATGCAGATTCCCCATATAAGTAGCTCTTGAGACAGCAGCTGCAGTGTAATCGTGGACCCATTATCGCTCTAGAGATGGAGGTCAAAGCCAACTAACAGAATAAGAAGAAGACACAATGCAGTCTACTCAGAGCACTGTGTTGATTTGGGCTTTTTGGGGGGTGGAGGGAGTGTTTGGTAAGATAAGCACAGACTTCTCTTAATATTTAGTCTGCTCTTTGACGGTTCTTAGAGCCCATGAGTGCTAAGAACATGTATCTCTGTGTGTGGGTGTGTGTGGACAATGTTTTCCAGAGAATAAGAACCAATAGAATGTGCGTGTGTATATGTACATATATATATATGTATATATATATAATTCTAAATATATATGACAACAAATATAAGCAAGATATTGCAACAGAGTAGGAGTCTCTATTACTACACTCTGCCAATTATATTACTACATTGTTTCCTCACTCCAAGACTGGTAAGAATCTACAAGCGCCCAGAGCCCAAGGGACTTGAACATGTCTGGTGAAAATTTGAAATCAATAGGAGTCTCTAATCACAAGCGAGCGACACCACTTTCATTGGGGTAAAAGATGACAGGTATCATAGAGCGTGCACAGAGCTATTGTACATGGGGCCAGATGACACCCTTTCTCCTTGGGCTGCCTTGAGCAATCCTAGGTTGGACACTGGGCTGTTTGTTTGTTTTTTTAACACAGCTCTTGTTCATGAAAGAGAAGCAGATTATTCTTTAAATTTAGGCAACAAAAGGATGGCCAACCTTTTTACCGAACTCACGCTAATTAGATAATGAATCTACTAGGAATGGGACAGAATTCATCATCTTAATTTGGCACTTCTTTTTGTCTGCACTCCTGGTATCAAGTGTGCAAATGTTTCCAGGCTTTCTGTCAACTCACCGCAAATTCATCTCAATTCTAGCTTGAGGTGAACTCCATTTCCAGAGCTAAGAGGTAATTTAGTCTCCAGAGCCATTTGGTCCTGCCCCTTGTTTGAGTGAAGTCTACCAATTCAACATGAAAATGAACATCACTATCGCTAGGGGCCAAGCTAAACCAAACATTTAATTTTGTTACAAAAGACTATTTTATCCCAGCTGAAATTACAAAATTCTTTTCTGTTCTCAATTTTTATCCCATTGCATAATGTGTCCTATTCAAAGCTGCCCTTGAGTTCTCTAGCTGAGACAGAGGGACACAGTACAGCGATATGGATGTGAAGTCATTAGGAAAGATGTGAATGCATCTACTCATAGAAAGGCAGATAGAGCGCTCAATAAGAGACTCTCCACGACCAACGCAGAAAGAGATGTCACTCTTCAGACAAAAGTGACTTCAAAAGATTTTCAAAATGTAAACCGAAGTTAGCTTCACAACCTTCACGACTACCCTTTCCATGTTCCGTGCGAAGGAGGATGCGCTGAATTTGATGGGTGCCTAGGTCAGTTCTCAAAAGACAATGTCTTGCCAGATGTCCATTTATTTCTAGAATTTCTGAAAATATAAAATGTCCAAGGATGTCACGTTGTTAGCAGAAAGTGAGTAGAGGTTGTAAGTGCTGCCCGTGTGGGATGACAAACACATGGCTGCATTTGAGGGCATTTTTGAGGGTGAAGTGGTTTCTATCTTGAAGGTTCTATAAATGAGCATGAGAGTTTTCAGGGAAATGTGGGCTTAACCTGCTGGATGAGACATAGGTTACCAGTTACAAACATTATAGAGTCCACAAAATTCAGGTTGAATAGAACATGGTTTTAACTGCAAATGGTCTCTATTTCTTCTACACTGCTTACATTTAGGTAATTTAGTTTGTCAAAAAGGAAATCCTGACTCAAAATGGACATGAAACCAAAAAGAATACTCTGTACAATGTTGTACATAGATGACACAGTAAATAAAGGCTTTTTGAAAGACATACAGAAATTTCCAAAGACTTTAATATATGCTCTGTCTTTCAGCATCTGGACTCACCGCAACCTGATTTCTCCTTTAGAGAAAGCTGTCTCTTCCTGCCATGAATTTAGAACATTTTCTCCAAGTGTGCAAATTCCACACGCACAGGCTAGTTCTGGGCATAGATAGAATGGACATCAACTTATGGACTGTGATTTCATAAGAACCCAAGAACTTCTCTCCTGAGGCTTTCCGAACTGACTGCAGCTTCCCTCTGGGCTGATTGTATTCTCTCACAGAGTTCTTGCCTCGCTTCATTCCAAAAGAGCTGTCGTGCTCAACACAGCTCGGCCCTGTTTGTCTTTTCTCACACTCACCAGTGGCTTGTCCACTGGAGGATGGGAGCGGGGAGCAGGGACGGGCAGCGAGTCTGAACACACTAGGCAGTTAGAATGCCCCTGACAGGCTTTATCATATCTTCCTAATTTTATTTCTCCTACATCTCAGCAGCACCACAGCAAACAAAGATCTTACACTTGTATCTATCTGAGCCAGTCGCCACTCTCCACCATTTATCTTCGCAAATTCCTACCATATAAATCAGGCACCTCGCAGGCTGGCACACAGTATATGCACAATAAGACATGTGGTTGATGAATGAGGGCATCCCTGGGGACTGAGATGGCAGCTGTCTTCATGGCACCCACTTCAGACTGATGCCCTGAGGGCATCCCCCCGGAACTCAGAATCTTACAAGATCCCTTTCCCTCTTGTTCCTGAAAACACTTCCTGAAAGAGATAGCAAAATACGTTTGTTTTACAGCTATGAAATTTATAATTTAAAAAAAATTCGGTGCCTTCCTTTCAGGGAAAAGGGGTGCTTTTTATTATACAAAGTAACATATAATGTGTTTTGCTACACCATTGTTTAATCTTCTATCTTTACCAGATAGATTATCAAATATCCTTGGTTGTGGACAGTCAATATGTTTGTGAAAAATGTTTCTGGAAAGAATCTCTTTTTGCCCTGGGAAAAAGGTAAAGTATCCATGTTTGTGTAAAGTTCAACATACAAGAACATCTTTTTGTCTGGTTTCATTGAAGGCAAACATCTGCTTTTTATTGAAGACAAACATCCCGACACACACCACACCTTAAGAAAAGTTTGAGAAAAACTAGTTTTCTTAGATAAGGGGATTAGTTAATACTTTGGGCCATTAAAATTTCCTTAGTTATTACTCAGATTTCTTTTGCTTGTTGTTCAACTTATATATTATTATTCATATACACTGTTCATTTAGTACCAACTGATTCCAGAAGTACTGCACTAAAAATAAACTTGCTATTTGGTGACTGTTTTTCTTCATAAATGTCTGCATTTGGTACCTTCATATTTTCCAAAAATGTTTATATTTCAGAAATATCATTATTCTAAGTGTCTCTTTAGTGCGGCTTCCTTTTAATATTGTACATACATTGTACCTTTGCCTTATGGTAATAAGTAATTTAAAAAACAGACATAAAAATTAAGTTAAAAATAATGAAATAGGGTGTCCTAATGGAAAAGCAAGAGTATAAGGAAAAAGACTGTGTCACAGTTTAGTTCATTAGTCTTTGGCAGAGCCCAAATTCACCTACGATAACCTCTAGCTACGAGCATCTCCACAGAGTCAAGTAATCCAACCCAAATGTATATACTAGATTAAATTTTTCTAATTCTTAATATTGCAAAAGGTATTTGTTTATTGGCACTACTGTGAACTGAGGGATCAATTTAAAATGTATCAAATGAAACATAATAACTTATTTTAACTTCATTCTACTTGATGTTTATAACTTTAGCATGATTTTGTAAACTTGCTTGTAAAATTGTGTGCTTTCACATCTGCAAAGTAAAGGTCAACCACAATGAAAAACAGGCTCTATCCACAACTTTCCTGTACATACAGATTTTTTCCAACAGGCAGCAATATTTGCAAACATGCTTTAAACTTCAATAAAGCTGCATGATGTTTTGCTTTCCATTAAAAATTTTCTACTCTCGGGGCACCTGGGTGGCTCAGTCAGTTAAGCGTCTGACTTTGGCTCGGGTCATGATCTCACAGTTTGTGAGTTGGAGCCCTGGTCAGGTCAGGCCCTGTGCTGACAGCTCAGAGCCCAGAGCCTGCTTCACATTCTGCGCTCCCTCTCTCTCTCTGCCCCTCCCCAACTCAAGCTTTGTCTTTCTCTCTCGCCGAAAAATAAAATAAAAACATCTTTAAAAGTTTAAAAATTTTAAACTCTCTTAGGAAGCTTAACCAGAAAACCGCGTAGAGGTATGGCCCAACTCTAAACACTACTATTACATGTTCGACCAAAAGTTTGATGGCTTTGAGTTGAAATTTTGGCCTAAATAATATATTAATGATCACTACTATAAAACATATACAGCAAGGTAACATTATAAAATAGGGTTCCATTAAAAACATGTATTGGCAGTAGTATTTGTGTTTTAGACAAGAAAAAAAGCATGTTAACTTTTTAATATGTGAATAGTTTAAACAAATTAGTCTGTATGCTTCATTAAACACTTTTTAAAACTCTAAACACTATGTTAAAAGTAACCAAAAGAAGGTAACCAAATGTTGCTGTTTGAAAAATGCCATGTGTTGATGTTGTCTTCTAAGATACAAGGATAGTTTTCTTCAGTTAGGATAGAACTATAATATGAGAACCGCGGAGTTCACAAATTTTGATTACAAATGTGATGGCTGCATTTATTTTATATATAAAAACTTGCTGCACTGAACAACGCAGAATCTTCTGCTACAATGGTAGTGTTCTTCTTTTGTACACAACACGGAAACGAAAATGAGCTAATGGTCACTGAAGGGCAGGAATTATACTGTCTAGAGCTGTCTGGCGATTTGTGCCTTGGATTCAGAGTTCTGGGACTGTCATTCAATTATCGTCCTACCGTGGCTCAGTTCCGTGGTATTCATCTCCTTGTCGTCTTGCTGCTCTTCAGGCAGCCTGACTTCCTCTGCGCTGTCAACTTGTGCTTCCGCCTCTACTCAGCCTTCGCCAGGTGCCACTTCCAAGTGCTCCAGTCCAGCCCCATCTTCATCTCGCTGATGCCATAAACAGAAGGAGGCCCTTCAGTGAGCATTGAGTGTAGAGGCTGGACCAGGCACTGAGGTGGGGGCTCCCCAGAGCCTGCCTGGATATTCTCCCCACCCCTGCCTCGTGTCCCTGCCCCTCCTCAAGTGCCTTGTTGAAGACCATGACCACTCCCTCTCTGAGGTTCTACCATTTCCCCCTACCTCGCCCCTAACCACAGAGTGGACAGCCCAGATGGACCAGGGACAGACCTGAAGGCACCTGGGAGGGAGGGAACAAGCAAGACAGGCATCTAGCAACCCAGCAGCAGCCTCTAGGCTGCACCTGTGCAGAGGACAGGGGACTTGGTGTGTGCTTAAATGACCTGGATGACCAGGCCGGAGCTGCAGCTTGGCTCTTTCCCAGGGAAATGGGTGAGGCTGTGTGCTCACGTCCACATTAAGAAAAAAGGTGGGGATGGGTGGTTTCCAAGAGACTGTGTGTGTGAGTGTATGTGTGTATGTGCATCTTTCTGAATCTAGGGCTTTGAGGCACTTGGATAAAATACTGTCCAGCCAGTAGTCACCTCCTCCCTCAGCCCTACAGCCAGCTGGCCCTGTTCCTTTCTCAGCCCACCCTGCTAGCCTCTGAACCTGGGAGCACCCCAGTCCATAGGAGAACAGAATTCTGAGGCCTCTCGTCCCCTTCTCTCTCTTGGATGCCCTCTCCCTTACTCCATTCCTGCCCTGTAGATTCTCAGGGAAGTGTTCTCAGGAAGTCCCTTCCTCCTATCCCCTGGCTCTGCCCTATTTACATCTATAAGACTCCAGGACTAGTGTACCCCACTGCTTGCAAACACTGACCCCAGAAGCCCACCTCTGGTGTCCCTGACCCTACGGTCACCCCCTTATTGCCCTCATTGTGCCCCTAACCCTGATGTTGCCTTCATGCCCTCTTCCCTTCCCCCACCCCTCCCCTCTGTTCACACCCTACAGGAGTGGCCACTGCTTGGATTTTCCACTCCCACACTGTGGCCCCACCCCCACCCCGGCACTGGCTACTACAGGGGGCTCACTTTTGTTGGGCAAGCTCTATATTGCAGGAAATGCAGGGATCCAATCTCGGTTCCTCTCTCTGTGTATAAAGTATATAGGCCATGAAAGAAAATCACTTAGATTGAATTTTCCACTAAACCAACAACATAGAGATTTGAATTTGAAATTAAATGGATTTTTCCAAAAGTTAATCTATTTCTTGCCCACCGAAATTTGAGGATGGAGGTTCAGGTTCACTGCATATGGAAGCCAGAAAGGATTTCTTTCACATTAGAAGATAATTTCTAGAAAGAAGGGACGATATTTGTTTGGTGCAATGTTTCCACAGTGGCATAAAATAGAAGGTCAATTGATAATGGTTAAATAAATGAGTGACTGGATCAACACATTAGCACAAATGTCGTTATTAAATTAGCCAGTTGTTATCCAGCAGAAGGCGCAGAGTAAGAATAAATAAATTTTGAGCCCAGAAAGGAAAATTTCCCAATCATTGGATGACAGGAGGTAAATGGGCAACATACTGCTGCCCTAGGCTACAAACATGCTGTTTCGTGGAGGGCTGATGGAGGGGCAGGAACTTGTTTGAACTTGGTGTTGGATATGGAGATGGCAGCGGTAGGCAGTGTGGGGTAGAATTGCCAAAGACAAATTTGTTCCAACTCTTACCAAATTGATGCAAGGAAGGGTTGGAAACATGGCTACCAAAGGAGGACTCTGAATTTTAGCCTTGCAAAAATAAATAACTTGGAAAACTTTTCCAGGTATGCAAAAGTCTCTCTTCAGCTGAAACATTCCCATGTTAGCTCCTTCTTTCCATTTTTTTTTTTTTCACCCTTTCCTCTTTTGAGCAGATGTGAGCTCAGAAGTTCTCCTGTATGCACCTGGATCCTAGCTGGGCAGCTAGTGGCTGGTAAAGCTTATAGGAAAAGCCCAGAAAGAAGGTGAATTAGTAAAGTCCATCTTTCCTACTACCCAGGCCCTATGGGGCTTGCTACAAAACCTTTGTGCCCAGTGCTATCTGCATTCTTGCCACTGCTCGGCCAGCTGAGACAAGGACCTTTCCAGAACTTGCACTAGAGGTTTATCTGAAGGGCCTGAAATAATCTGTTAGAACACCTAGCACAGTGCTGATCTTCCTCCTTTCCATGCACTGAGACACTCCTCCATCCTTACCCCCACCACTTCCTAAGGAAACCCACCAATATCTTCTCTTTCATGAGAGGGAAACAAATGATCAAATAATTCATGAGACAAGCTACAGCTTGCAATGAGGTACAATTAAAAGGTGTCACATATTTACCAACTGGCTCACCTGTAGCTCAGCATATGGGACTGGAAAACTCCTTCACTCTGCTAGAAGAATCCAGCTGCCTGCTGAGAAAACCGTGTCAGCCTGACAGCGCCTGGCTTAATTACTTCAAACTTAAAATAATTAATAAGTTCCTCATTTCCAACAGGAAAGCACTTAACGCTGTTCAATAAAATAATTCATAGCCCACATAACTTGCTGCAGCTAGAAGGAGTTGTCTTTCAGTTGTTTTTTTCCTGTAACTTCAGGTAAGTTATCCGCTGCACATCTGAAATGATATGTTCTTGCTGAGTCTTCCATGAGAATGTGAGTTCTGATCATTACATTTCTTCTAGCAAACCAGTCTTCCTCAAAAGCACCAGGGAGAGCCTTGCTTCCCACCCGCCCCCCACCTTCCCCTTTACTGATCCTTCTGAATCGAGCTTTGTTGTCAATGGTCTGAGGAGACATTCAGCCTCAAAACCTAAATATTTGCTTAAAATAATAGAAATAATAGAAAGAGGGTGTGAAGAGGTGATTGAACAAAAGAAAAAAAAGAAAAAAAAGGAGAAGAAACCCCCAAAAAGGAATCATAATACTAAAACTGCTAAGAAGGTTGGGTAAAACGGGCCTAAATTTCAGTTTCTTCCATGGGCCCTATGGGTTTTCCATTGGGCATCTTCACAGGTGCCAGCAGGAGATAATATGGAGGCACCAGGCAGCAAACCTAATTTTAATTTTTTTTAAATGTTTTATTTATTTCTAGGAGAGAGAGAGAGAGAGACAGCGTGAGCAGGGGAGGGTCAGAGAGAGAGGGAGTCACAGACTGAAACAGGCTCCAGGCTCTGAGCTGGCAGTCAGCACAGAGCCCGACGCGGGGCTCGAACCCACGAACTGCGAGATCATGACCTAAGTGAAAGTCGGACGCTTAACCGACTAAGCCACCCAGGCACCCCGAAGCAAACCTAATTTTAAAAATTGTTTACAAAGAGTTTTTTAAGGCTGTAAGTAAAATGTCTGTTAAGGAGGAAGTTTTATTTGAAAATGCACAATGGAGAGGAATAGAGGGAGCTGTGGTTTCCTAAAGGCTATAATCTAGATACCTGCTGTAAAAACAAGTAGGGGTGCCTGGGTGGCTCAGTCAGTTGAGCATCTGACTTCAGCTCAGGTCATGATCTCACGTTTGGGGGTCCGAGGCATGTATCGGGCCCTGTGTTGACAGCTCAGAGACTAGAGCCTGCTTCAGATTCTGTGTGTCTCTCTCTCCCTCTGCCCCTCCTCTGCTCACATTCTGTCCCTCTCTGTCTCTTAAAAAAATAAAATGTAAAAAAAAAAAAAAAAAGAAGTATTTATCTCATCCTGAGTGGGTTATTTTTAATATAAAAGTTATTATTAGGAGTTCCATAAGGTTATTCAAGGTTGAGGGGTTGAGCAGGAATAAAAGGTAGGCCTGTAGCAGAGACCAGCTGAGAGGGCCTCTGTCTCCCCCACCCCCAACTGTTCTCAAAGTTTAGTGTGTGAGTGCAAAGTTCCTCAGAATTGCTTAAAGTGCTCAATGCTATATCCCATATCCAGAGCTTCTGATTCCGTGGGTCTGCAACGGGACTTGGAATCTGCCTCTTTACTAACTACCCTAGGCATTTCTGATGCACAGGATCAATAGTCTACACTTCACAAAACATGGCTGATTTCAGTGGCTTGGGGGCGATGGGTTCCAGCGAGCGGCCTGAGATGCTCTGATGCTGCAACTTGGGGGAAGCAAATGAGATTAACAAACGGTTATTATTATTATCATCATCATCATCATTATCATTAAAGTGTTCTTGAGCAAGAAGGCTTAAGAAGTTTCTAGTGCCTCTTCCAAAAAGATAAGCTATGTGTCCGCAGTGAGGCAAAAGCTGTGACAGTGAGAATCCTTACTTAAACCTGATTTGTTTCAAAACCCTGCTAGCTCCTGTGGGAAAACAAACCAATAAATAAATTGAGGGAAAGCTCTCCTTTTTATTCCAAAGAACATTTTGTTAAAGTTATGTTCGGATGTCAGGATGGGTGCACAGATCTTCCCCAGGAAAGGCTATGTTTGTTGCCCCTTCCTTTGTTGGAAGCACTCACAGGGGCCTGCCTGCAGTCTGTGAAAGGAGCCCTCTGGTGTCCACACACACCGGCACACTCCCTCACACCGCACCAGCACGGGTCCTGAGGCCGCCACACAGATGTGGAGGGCCACGTCCTGCACAGCGATGAAAGCGCTGAGGGCAATATGGGAATGTGGCCTGGCATTGCCCCAGACAGCAAGTCTGGAGGAGTGGAACTCTGACTTGTCCCAGTCCCTGGACACCTTTTTCATTATGATCACATCAAAGCCCATACTCTTACCTAGAGAGGGGAGAAGTGTCTACTTTCGACAGATCTATGTATTGATAATAATGATGTGAGCGTCAGACCGTCCAAAGAAGCAAAATTTACCCCTTGCTGTCGTCTAGTGTTTGAACACCAGCGCTTCAGCAACAAACACAAGGTTGAAGCCCAACTGTGCCCTTCACTACCTGTATGGTTTGGGCCACTGGCCCTTCCTTTGCTGAAGGCCATTTTCTTTATCAATAAGTGAGGGATAGCAATAGGACCTAGCTTCTAAGTATTGTTATGAGGATTAAATGAGACGGTTTGGTAGAGTGCCTGGTACAGGGTAAGGAATTAAAAACTTCTAGTTATCCTCACCATCCTATAAATCCATGAGGCAGGATCTCTGTCTCTGCTGTTTAGCATTGTAATTCTGGTACAGATCCTGGCATATGGCTTCTGTTCCATAAATAGTTTTGGAATGAAAAGAAGAAGGAAAAAGGAAAGAAGGAAAGAAGGTAGAGAAGAAAAAAAGAAGGAAAGACAGACTTTAGAAGATAAAAGAATTCTAGTTCCAGGCAAAGAATGAGAAGTGTTCACAAACTATTATGTTGTCCTTGACTATGTATTAGGAGCAAATAATATATATAAGCTCATTCTTGATCACAAAAACTCCCTTGTACATGCAAGCAGTGAGTCAAAGATCCATTCAGATGCCATGAAGTGGCACTATCCTCGAGCATGTGTTTCTGGAGTACCCGTAGAAGACCTAGGGTACCCATGGAAGGAGACATCAGAGCTAGGGAGCCACGCTTCAGCCTAGGAGTGACATACAGCACTTCTATTTAGATCCGGTGGCTAGGACCAGTCACCTGACCTAACCAGCTCCTGGGGGAGTGGGGAATGGAATGTGCTGTGTGCTAAGGGAGGAGAGGAGAACCGAACACCGGGGAACACTAGTAATGTCTACCACATCGTGTATCCTCGTTCCAAAGTCTGAGGAAAGGCAAGTGGCAAAGGATGTATAGGAAAATAAACCCTAGGATGAATCAGCAAAAATAAATATGTTAAGTGATCTTGGCTTTTCAGATTTGCTCCTTAATATTATTTGGTTTCTCACTTAGTACTTGGTATGTGCAGGTGCATAGTAAAGATCTTAAAAAACACGATACAGTGTGACTTGAGTTAAACCCTTAGCTTCCCTCCCTCGCTGACTCTCTCCCTCATACACACATTATAATACACACATTTTCTCATACATTAGTTTACATAAGAATCCTCTCTACCTATATCAGCCTGGACCCTAAGACAGTGACAAATGTTTGTTGATGTCCAATATATAGGAATAGGCAATGGCATATTAGGCATGGACAACCCTGACATGTTAACTGCCCTGAAAAAAAGCCTTCACCTCACTCCACCGGATAAACAAAGAAATGGAAGCTTTGACCTTGAACTACCAGTTGACTCGGGCCAGGTCAGTACATCTGGGACAATGAAATTACAACAGAGTTATTTCTTTTGGTGACCTAAATTCAATGAAGATAGATACACAACTAATTCACTACACTTCACCAGTATCCAAATTTGGCCACAATAACCCAGATGTAATCTGCTCACAGTCCATCTCTAGACTGTTACATAACTTTAGTTTGTAGGATTCTTGGACTAGAACTAGTCTCTTTTTTTGGTCATAAGCTTCTAAGCAGACTGTCAGAACTTTTAATGTCTTAGATTAACATACTGTAGTCGAACTCCATGCAAAGTGTTTCAGCTGGCTTCAGTGCGGTGAATAAACAACTTCCAAAATCTCAGCGACTTTACAACAAACGTGTTGCCACACGTCGGCAGCTGTNAAGTGTTTCAGCTGGCTTCAGTGCGGTGAATAAACAACTTCCAAAATCTCAGCGACTTACAACAAGCGTGTTGCCACACGTCGGCAGCTGCGGGTCACCTGCTGGGGCTTTATTCAATCTTCTCATTCCAGGACTCACCTTAGGGCTAGGGTTGTGTTTTGAGTTAGAAGCAGCTTTTTGTTGAGACATGCCATTCTCACAGCAAAGAGAAAAGGGCAAGGGTGGTGATGGAAACTCTGGATGATTCTTAAATGTTCTGCTCAGACATAGCATGTGTCATGTCCATTCATGTGCCATTGGCTAAAGTCAGTCACACAGCCAAAGGAGGGAGAGAGAAGTGGATTCCCCTCCCTCAGGACATGCTGCAAGGGACACACACAATCCTCTTATTATATGAAGGGGTGGGAATATTTGAGAACAACAATACAATCTCCCATGGTAAGTAACCAATACTGAATCTTTCTCATCTTAATATCCCTAGGGCCTGGCACAGGTGTCCAATGAATATTTATCGAATCACATTGAATATTCATTGTATTGAATGAATATATCATTTCAGTGTAAGTCAGTCATCTGAAAGAAAGAGTATTTTACCATTATACCTATCACCTCTATTATCACCAAGTGATACTTTTTAATTACCCTATACACCTCGTATGTACTCTGAGCACTCTACAGGTAAGCACAGTAGATTGTATTGATTACCTTTTAGTAGCTCAACAATATGAAAAAGAAAAAAATGATAGAAAATAATTCTAAAACAGATATTAGCATACATACTCTTTTGTTAACATGTAAACTCGCAATTTCCTTTTTGAAAATACTGTTGGTGATGCCAATCAAACGCTGAAAAAAGGGGAACTCGTTTCTTTGACCACTGTCTCTCAGATTTAAAATTGTATTTCTTCTACAAGAGACAGTTTTGGAGAAAACACCAGAAATAATAGGAAAGATATGAATGATTCCCTCTGTGTAATGAACTTAAGAATTAGAAGTTGTCTTGGATCTGTTGATTTGAAGGCAGTCACTGAAGTGGTTATGAGGTTCACATATAAAATGAAGATTGCACGTTCAGCCCCAATGAGCTCAAAATATAATAAAAGTTTGGCATACATTTGAAAGGGTTGGTTATGCTGCTTTTGGGTAAAAGTTTAGGCAAAATGAAATTCTGAGGCTCTGCCAGCCCCTCTTAAGGATCTGGGTACAGAGGCTATGCTACAGCACACTTTTCTATCACAGAAATCACTCATTTCAATTTGCATCCATTTCAGGAGCTGATCACGGGCAAATTCACACATCCAGAACCTGACTTTTCCTCAAAGATACCAGTATGCTACACATTACATTACAAGAATCAGGACTAATACCTTTATCCTGTAAAACAATGCAATCCCCTCCTAATTGTAACTGGAAATTCTACCAAAGTTATCGTTTGTGCTCAGTGAGTTTGTGAATTAATTCATTATGCTGTTAAAACCCCAGCGTCTCTTATCACCTGCCGCTTTGAAGACTCCGGGTGCATTACTAGTGCTGCCCCGTCAGCTGCCAACTGCATGAGCTGGAGGCAGCTAAGAAGTGAAACCTTGAGCTGAGAAATTCCACCTAGGGGAGGAGACGCAGCTTTGACTTGCAAACATGGCCCAGGAACCCAGCAGAGCTATCTGGAGAACCACCTGAATCATCGATCCATAAAACCATCATGAAAGTCAATGTCTCCTCCAGCACAGATCAGAGTCAGGCTTAGATAAAATGCTGTCGGTAATGATAGCCCTGTTCTCTGAGCGTGGACAAGACTAAGGGATCAGTTGTACCTTACGTGGAGGAAGCCTTGTGCAAACATGAACCTGAAAATGGTAGTCAGAAAAGCCAAGCCAGCCCTTTGTTATGAAATCCTTTCCTCAATATACGTGACTTATGCATTTAAAGTTTGATGTTACCTTTGAGGAAATAAGCCAGCATCGCTGATTAAAAGAATATTTATTTTCTACAATGCCACCATAAGCTGCATACATTTGCCTGGCTGCCAAGCGGTAATTAATTTCCTAATGTGCACTGCCTGTCTCGAGACTTCCACGGAGCCACCTAGTATTTCTCATTAAAATGAATCCTGAAGGCACTTTGTTATTGTTTAGTCTCAGAAAAATATTGACAGGGGTTTTCTTTTTCCCTCCATCAACATCATTGTTTTATAAATGTTAAGTGTAAAAGAATTTTTGCACACCTTTGAAGTATTCCTTATCAATAATTCATTCGAAATCACAAAGGAGCAAAATAGCTGGGTGGTCGAAACAGTAGCAGTGGTAGGAAAATCACTACTGCTTTTAAATCATCATAGTGTTGAGATAAAGCTTCACTGAAGGTGCAGTAACATTCACAAATCCATGGGTTTCTCTTTGTGCTCGATTCAGCTGTGCTTTTTAACTGAGCTTTAGGGGGGTGTCTTACCAGCCTTCCGGATGACAGTACCGAGGTGTGGGCACTCTCACATCCATTTTTTGTGTACTAAAATACATTCTGAAAGCGCAAAGTGCTTGTGGAGTGTTCTACCTTTGCCTTGTGTCATGGATAATTATCTCATAATATGGGGGTTTTGTTTACCTTATTTTTATACAGTGCCCGCTGGGAAGGGATTATTTCTCCTCTGTGATATTCAGTGAAGAGCTGTGTCTCTTGCCAGTGCTAAATAAATGTTGAATAATACTAGTCATACCATTCTGAAATGAAGAGCGTCTATTTAAGAAGAGAAGAATAAAATTGAAACCTATTGCACATTTGCCAAAGACATTCTCTACAAAACTCAGATATAAAAAGTCTGACTCCATTTCACTTTCAGTGTCACATGAAAAGGCCATGCTATTTAATTATTCCAACCATAGGTTAAAGAAAACAGCCATTAGCTCTTTTGTTAAGACATTCTTCTATTCTCCTCATTGAGTTGAAAGTTAATAATGCCAGTGGTTTTCTGTCACTGCATTGAGTTTTAAAATTACTGAACCTTATTCCTGAAGTCTAAAGTGACAGTAAAATGTTACATAAAATGCATATAATAAACTAGGACATATTTTCTTGAGGTTATTAAATATCTTAGAACTACTGTCATTTTAGAAACTACAGAAAGAGAAATTAAAATGTTGGTTGAGTCCTGCTCATAAACTTACATCTGAAAAGTTCTCTCTTGACACACTCAGAAACCCATTCAAACTTCCTCTGGGGATCACAAGGAACTTCTCCAGCTTATCTACTTTGTAGTCAAAAGAAGTAAGATCTGATTTAATCTGAGATAAATCTTTAATATCTCTTTAACCCCTCCTCCACAACAAAACATGACATTGTGTGAAATTGGCTATTGAATAAAAAGTACCAATCCTATCTCATAATTCATTTTCTTTCCCTCCACAGAATCTTTCCGTTTCTTTCTTTTGACTTTTTACCAGCATTGGAAACTTTCTGGCTCATTTCATTTAACCTCGTGGGGAAACAAACTTTTTGAGAACTTTTAGAAAGTGGCTACTAAGGAAAACTAAAGCCAGGTTAACTTTCCACAAAGAAAGTCATGCAAGAAAGCTTCCCTCCTCAACTATGTAGTAAGTCGTAGGTCCTTAGAAATGGTAGGCAGTACCAGGTGCACCTAACTCCAGAGTTAGAAAAGCAAGGTTTACTCCATTGCATACAGAAATGTGAAAACATCAGCCAAAGGTTTTATGAACCAAGAAACATGAGTAAATTAAAACTGTTTATTAGATTATTCCAAGAATAAGAGACATAAATATAAATATATCGATGATCTACAAAGTAAACCAACCCAAAATTACTCCACTACTTTTTTAAATCAGGTATTAGTCAGAAACAGAAAGACATACATTAATCAAATTTGCTCACAATATCCTCATAGATAACAAATTTAATAATAATAGTTTTCATTTGTTGAATAATTACTGTATGTCATGTTCCAGTCTATGAATACATATGTGCTCCCCACATATATACATAAAATCTTGATCTTTGCAACAAGATTAGTATCATTATCCCCATTTTATCAGTGAAGGAAATCAAGTTTTTAAAATGCTATATTATTTGGCCATAGCCAAAATAGCCAGTCCAGGATGCGAACCTATGCTTGTCTGACTCAAAACATGTATCCTTAAACATTACTAAGTAATATGAGAGTTCGAAATCTTAATAGTTGATTAAACAGCCACATCCAAAGAATATGGATAGATGTGATTAGTTAGTATTCTCCCAGAGAGAGGCCTTAAACAGAAATATTCACATTTGGCCTTGCCTGGTTCCCTTTCTTTTCCTTTCCTCTCCCTCTCCCCAGATCCTTCCTTCCTTCCCTCCCTTTCTCTCTCTCTCTCTCTCTCTCTCATTAGCTTTATTAAGATCTACTTTTCAAATTTACATATGATATAAACCTGGGAGGAATAGATAGCTAATATACTGGATTACAAAATCCATACTGAAAAAGAATTCAACACACAGGAATAATGAATCCAAACCAGATACATTTAAAACAGAGAACTGTAAAGAGAAAGACCTATTTTTACCTTGGTCACAGTAAGGGGCAAGAAAATCCTGTGGATTTGAAATGGCCACAGATAGCATGACAGTGCTGCCCACAAATGAAAGATAAAGTACATTATTTAGATAGAGGAAAACAGTTCTAACATTGTACTTGGTAACTGTCAGGTCATATCTACAACATGAACATTTTTCCAAGAAGGACAAGAGATCACTTGTGAAAGGTGCGCAAAGGGAACCTCTCGTAGTTTGCTACCCGGCTACAGATGGTATCAGGTTCAGCTGCGGAAGCTTTCTGAAATTACACAGAGCTACTCTCCATTTTTCTGAAACCCCCCACTTCACCCCACCTGCTATGGTACATTTGTTCAGAGGCTTCAGCTGATGTATTTTGAAAATGGTTTCCCAGTGACCCTGGTACATTTCTCTACATCTGGCATCTTCTACTCCTAGAACCATGCCTACACCACCCTCAACCTTTTTGCCAATACCCCAAGTAAAAGCCATCTATCTGCATATAATTAAAACTGCAAAATAGAAATGGACACTAAAATTCATGTAGTAAGAGAAAGAAGCCAGTACAGTATGTCTCCTGGGTACTGTGGCCAGAATTAAGCGACACATCCACTTGAATAGCCTAACATCAAATCAGTGAGTGAGAAACCAAGGTTAAAAGAAATATTGTAATAAAGTGGTGAAGTGATAAGATTTTAGAGTCAGATCTTGTCTGAACTTCTGCACCAAGGTCGACGAGACTATTGACCTTGGAGAAGTTTTTTAGCCTCTCTAAGCCTCAGGTTTCTCATCTGCAAAATGGGGTAGGAATTGGTCCTCAGCTTGAATCCCAGATCCACCATTTCGGGCCGTGCAACCTTTGGTAAACTGCTCAACCTCCCTGTGTATTCGTTTCTTCACCTGCAAAATGGCACAATAAGAGCATCTGTTTCTTCAGGCTGTGAAAAGAAATAAATGAATTAATATATGCAAAATATTCAAACATGTATAGCTCATAGTTGATCCTCAATAAACCTTGGCTGTTATTTACTGTCTCTTCACAGTGGAGATCATATAACCTGCCTTATCTATTTCATAGAACTCTTACAGAAATCATACCGTGATGAATGAAGAACCTTTCCATAAACTGAAACTCCAACTGAATATTCACTGGTATTTTTTTTTTATCAGCCAGGAGTCCACAAAGCATTATATAAATTTAAGCTTAAACTTTAATTATAATTCTAGTTGCATGCAGTCAGATCATTTATCAGCATGTTTGGGGACTTGCAATGAATCTCAAACCATGTTGCCCAGAATTTTGCATACATATTATCAATATATACTTACTTACATTCTCATTTGCAGGAAACTTTGGACAGAATCCAAAAGTTGTGAATTTCAAAACAGTTTTTAAACAAACTTTATTTTCAGGCTTCAAATGGAGAAAGCACACGCTTGTTTTTGGTGTGGATTTTGTTTTTCCCAATCAGGCCTAGGATTGTTTTTAGTGGACTTTATTTGCTAACCTCTGAAAGAAACCATTGGTTCATGGACAGTAACAGTGGATGAGACCCCCAAACAGCCATCAGTAGTGGTCCTTCACAGGCACAAGAAGCTGAGTCATCTTCTAAAACGTGGATTGAGGTTGCACTTTTCAAGTTATCTCGCTATTTTTTCAATTTCTAAGGCGAATTTCTGTGGATCTGCTGTTTAATAAACAGCATTTTGAATACATGTTTGAACTTCCTGTAGCCTCTCGATAACAAACCACATACATCATGTCTTGCTTTTTCTTCCATTGTCCCACATACAAAGTTCAAAAGCTGAAAGTGCTCGGATACAACTACAGTACTCGGGGCTAATATTATCAAACCATTTTATGTATAAAATGGGTTTTCTAAACTTAGCAAAAGAAAGTCTTGTACCAAAAGCATCTTTAAAAGACTTTGTTTAATAATCCAGTGAAGAAATGAGCAGAAGACATGAACGGACACTTCTCCAAAGAGGACATCTAGATGGCCAAGAGACACATGAAATGATGCTCAGTGTCACTCATCATCAGGGAAATACAAATCAAAACCACACTGAGATACCACCTCATGGCAGTCAGAGTGGCTAAAATGAACAAATCAGGAGACTATAGATGCTGGCGAGGATGTGGAGAAACGGGCACCCTCCTACACTATTGGTGGGAATGTAAACTGGTGTAGCCCCTCTGGAAAACTGTGTGGAGGTTTCTCCAAAAAATTAACAATAGAACTCCCCTGTGACCCGGCAATAGCACTGCTAGGAATTTACCCCAGGAATACAGGAGTGCTGATGCATAGGGGCACGTGTACCCCAATGTTCATAGCAGCACTCTCAACAATAGCCAAAACATGGAAAGAGCCTAAGTGTCCGTCAACTGACGAATGGATCAAGAAGATGTGGTTTATCTATACGATGGAATACTACATGGCAGTGAGAAAGAATGAAATCTGGCCATGTGTAGCAACGTGGATGGAACTTGAGAGTTATGCTGAGTGAAATAAGTCAGGCAGAGAAAGACAGATACCAAAAATCTTCACTTATAGGTGGATTAGGAGAAACTTAACAGAGGACCATGAGGGAGGAGAAGGGGAA
Organism: Crocuta crocuta; assembly: GCF_008692635.1. NCBI lineage: Eukaryota > Metazoa > Chordata > Mammalia > Carnivora > Hyaenidae > Crocuta > Crocuta crocuta. The sequence goes on along the minus strand of NW_027533089.1, from coordinate 6,510,771 downwards.
AAATAGTGGGGGAGAGGGAGGGAGGCAAACCATGAGAGACTCTTGAATACTGAGAACAAACTGAGGGCGGATGGGGGTAGGGGAGAGGGGAAGAGGGGTGACGGGCATGGAGGAGGGCACTTGTTGGGATGAGCACTGGGTGTTATATGGAAACCAACTTGATAATAAACTAAGAAAAATAAAATAAAAGACTTTTTTCATATTTTATCATAGTACTCAGCCAATGAAAAGTCATGCTGCCTCAAAATTTATTGGATTTACTCAACTGTGTCTTCAAAGAAAAGGTTATTTTATGAAGAAAATGAAGTAGTTTTTTTTTTTCCTGATCAGAAGATTATCAAGTTTGAAGTGAACTGTTATCTCAAAATAAATGAGAAGCAGCAATAGAAGCTAAGTGAAAACCCAGGAGACAATGCTTGCTTTGAACTGAAAGGGAAGGCAGCATTACACCGTGTGTGAATGTCTAGAAAGACCAACTTAAAGTAAGGCTCCTTCAGCTCTATGAAGCATGGTAAATCCGCAGCCCATTTGCTGGCCATCAAAGCCTCCAAAAAGGAAATTTGTTTTCAAATGCCCTGGAGTGTTGATGATGCCCTTAATTTCACAGGAACCAAACAAAGGGAGAGAATAAAATCTCTTTTTGTTGTTGTTGTTTTTCAGTGGTACAAATGCAGTTACGTTTCTCATAGTCATTCCCTAGTAGATTAAAAAGTAATCAACTTTCCATTGGGAAAGTAAGTATAGAAGAATATTTCTAACAAAGACCTCTCAAATGGACAATTTAAAACAAGGGGCAATCTTGAACCAAAGGCTCACCAAGACTTTTTTAACCACGAGAAGGTACATATTCGGGATGTTTAGTCTACTTTTAAAACAGTGTTCACATAGTTACTCTGGGATACATTATCTGCAAAAACAACCTGAAGTTTTAGACTATCTTAGATTAAAGATTGATTGTGCCATTTAGATGTGCCAAACCTTTACTACCACAGAAATGAGTCCTGTTATTCCTGAAAAGGAAGGGAAAGAGGAAAATTCACAGCTACTCTAAACCCATATATCGTACCTTTTCCTAACAGCAACCCTACAAGGCTACCTTTACACTGCCGAAGTTATGCCCACAGATTGGATCTCATGATTTTACGACAAAACAAAAAAGCCTTCAATATTGTCTTTTTCTTTTATAAAGACAAAATACCCATTAAAAAAAAAAGACTACTATCGTCCATTACTCAAAAAAGAAGATAGTGTCCTGAATGCAGGAAATACCCACTCTAAAGCTTAAGAGAGAATGTCTTCGAAATTTTTCCCAAATAACTTTTTGAAGAAAGAAGGAACATTAGAATTGTCATATATACCTCCCAGTAAGCAAGAGAATAATCTTTGCACTCAAGATAAAAATATTCTGTGATTGAACCCAATTTAAACTTGGACTTCCAACAACATTTCTGCTCTCAGAAGTAATATGTTAAAGAATAGGAAGGGTGTCAATTAAAGACATCAACATTTAATTCTCATTATCCAAAATATAATCATGGAAGGGAGGGCTTCTAAAATTAGAACCCAAGATAACTATTGAGCTGAAGACTTCTTCAAAGGCTGTACTAAGCATTTAATTAGGCTATTTCTGCAAGGAAAGAGCTGGTAAATCAATATAAACTAATAAGCTTTTGGCCAGGGCAAGGAAGAGTGATCACAATTGCTTGCCATGTGTTTACTCTTCAGGCCTTTTATTGGGTAACTTCTGCTAAAGAACAATACAATCAAAAGGAAAGGANAATCAAAAGGAAAGGAGGCGAGAGACTTTTTTTTTTTTTTTTTTTAATGGAAGAATTCTGGCTTCAGGATACTATTTTATATATTGAAGATACATAAACCTTCTTTGGAAATTCTCCCTAACTATATAGTTTGAGCTTCATAAGTTTGATAAATGGCTGTTTTTTCTCCAACCTATTAAACAGAAAGAACAGGATGACCAGAACATTCATGGCTCTAAAGTACAGTACGTGAATCTGGATAAGTTAGCAGCTTTTCTGATATGATTCACTGTAGTACAAAAAGGAACTGGCTTATATTGCAACAAGAAGAAAATATCTTTAAATAACTCACTTAGCTTTTCTGGGCACCATTTTTATTGTTTGTAAAACAAAAGGGTTAGGTTAAATGTTTCTTAACCTTCTCTGTGTATGGGAATTTGGATCCTCTGTGCACATAATATTAAGGAGAAAATTATTCTGACATTTATAAAAAAGGTGAGGAAGTCTCTTTATTCAATAGGGAAGAGATATGGGATGAGCTCCACTCAAATACAGCAAAGGCAGCTAGGGGTGATAGCTAACCAAGAGAAAGAGGGGGTCAGTGAACAGAAAATTAATAACATAAGACGTCAAGGGTAGAGGAGGCTGCTGCTAAACAGACTTAGTAGGATTCTTGCTGAGAGGATAGCAGGGTCATCAGATCCTGGGGGGTGAGGAATTTGATCAGCTATCATCCAGGGTGGGGACTTTTCACTAAACTGACTTAGCACGATTCATGCTACAACTGGACTATGGAGGCCCAGCAAGGACAGGGTTGAGGTTGAAGCCTAGTGGAGAAGAGGGCTGTAAGGAGTCTGACTGAAGTCTGGTCAATACGGGAGTTGGGACACTAAAGCAAACAAGAGATTCCAATCGGAAGAAGCAACATGTGCACCTCAGAGTTTGAGGCAAGTGAGGACGGCACCAAATGAAGCACTGCCGAAGGGAGACTTTCTTCAGGCATCTGAACAAAGGACAAAAAGTGGGACTAATTCAAAAGTCAAATAGAAGGATGCAGAAGTGAATGTGTTAAAGTCTGACCCCACTGCTCAAAGAGCCAGTAGCACAGCAGAGCCAGGGAACTAAAAAGTGTTCTCGGTTCTGATGGTTTATCAGTTCTAGAAGAGTTCTGAGGGCTACCGAAGAAACTTTTTACTGTCTCTCTATGTGTGACAACAAATGACCAAAAGCCCTCGATGTTATCTCTGGACAGAAACTCCAGATGGTGAGAGGAAGCTACCTACACCAGTAGCTGGGGTGTAGCCCTTTTCCTGGCTATGCTCTCCAGTTGGATCATTCCATCCCCCACCAGGTCGGCCCTGATGGGCCATTGCCCCTGAGAAAGAGTTCAACCTTGTTGTAGTTCTTGTATTACTTCCTTGGAGCGACTGACACATGGGGACAAACGGAGAACAAAGCCTCCCTGAGCTGCAGATGCTGCATCTTGAGCCAGACTCACTCTGAACAACTCAATCCCCAACTGCATGTCACGCTTGATTTGCAATACAAATTCCAGCGCCAGCAATCTTGAAATGGTACTTGTCATGGACCTTAAGGGACCGTCTGGTCCAGAGATTCTCAATATCTATTGAATGACTGTGCTGCTTTTTTAGAATGCAAACTCCTAGGTCCCACTCTGCGAAATTCTGATTAGGTCAGTCTTAGTTCGGACCCAGGAATACGTCTTTTTAATAAGTCTTCCAGAAATACTCATTTAAGATGATTTCGAGGAGATCTTCATGTATTCTTTGAGAAGCCCTGTCTGGTCAAAATCACAAGTGTCAAAATTCCTCTGAATTCCAATAACCTGCTCTCTGGGCCAAATTAAAAGCATCAGACCTATTAGAGACAGCACAAAATTGAGAAGCAAATAATCACATGAGAATAAATCAAGCTAAGGTATCTCTATACCATGAAAATGTGGACACACAATTACTTATAAATGTCTTTTATTTTTTTAATTTAAGTTTTGGGATTTTTCTTTAAGCTAAAACCTCTTGTTTTATAATTGGAGAGAAGGAATGTTGTTATAAAGTCAAAATTTGCTTCCTCAGCTAAGTACCACTATAGTAAGGTCCCTGATTCACCACAGCCAAATGTATTTTTCAACTCCCCAAATTAAGACAATCTATAAAGAAATGTTCATTTATTAGCAACTTGTGTTTGACAGTTTATTTCATGTCAGCCTCCAGCTTTCCTTTGCAAGCTTATTTGCATAATGTGTTATTATGTCTAAATGGAAAACTAAATGCCTCCATGTGGTCTTTAAATGACAAGTGCTTGTCAGCTTCATGCAATATTCAGAAGTAATAGATCCAAATCACAACAGCACTCACTGAGATGTTAAAAAAAACTTGTTGTGTATCCCTCCTTGACAAATTTACACTTTGGTACAGAATTGTCAATTAGACATTCCATGTGTTAAACAGTTTAGTTCAACTGTGAAGGAATTTACTGTAGCTTTATTCTACAATGTTCTAAGTAATTACAATTCACATTACAATTTTTTTTTAAATTTCAAACAAAGTAGCTCAGGGAATAATCTCCAAATGACCTTGGCCAGAAATCTCAAAGAACTTGGTGTTTGATTATTTTAGGATATATGGAAGTTTTATGATAATGCTTTTAAGAACTCTGAGAAATCCATTGTAGGACTCTAAAAATTGTTTTCGCTTTAGACTCGATGTTTAGAACTAGAAAAATGGTGCTAATTTTTGGTGTTTAACAAGAAGACACTATTTTAAGGAGTTTTTACTGCTTCGTGGTCTTCCCTCTCATCGATTTAGAATAGTTCTTATTTTAACATTCTGCTTCCGCATTAACGTTTGATTTAACGTTAGCACCTGCGACTGAATGCAGGCGGCTTCCTTGCCTAAGCCACTGAAAAGAGGCCATTTGGTCTCAAGGACCTTTGCAACTGAGAGACAACAAAGATAACGTGGCCACAAAATATCCATTCACACAGCTTCCCCTGCTCTGTGCTGCTATCCTCCCCTCCCACTTGGACGCTGCTCCAGAAATAAAAGCTCAAGCCTGAAGTTGAATGACCTCCATGGAGCTGGCCCTGGAAGATCCCCGTCAGAGAAAAACAGAAACAGAAAACAGAGGCGTGAGACCCCTGGTCGATCTTGGAGCTCTTAAAGCCAAGCAGGGCAGGACTGAGCTCCCCGTGGGGAGATGAGACTGACCTGGCCTCTAAGGAAGAGGCAGAGAAGGAGGCCTGGTTTCATCCATATGCGCCACACAGACCCCCTCCCTAAACTGAATGGGCAGGAACGGAATGACAGAGCTGACAATGTGACTGATTTCCCAAGTGGAACCCCCAGGACTCACTTGATTTGGGACTCTGAGTGATGAGAGTCTGTACACCAAATGCTAGTTGGTGGGAAATGTGCTTTTAGGGATGTTTGACCCTCAGCCTGACCCTTGAAAGCGATGATTTGTTCAAGAGGTTTTGTTTGGGAGGTCTGGAGACTGGTGATGGATGGCAAATGAGTGGGCAGAAGCTGACCTCAGAATAACAACAAGGACCCAGTGAACCCAGATAATGGCCTATTGAAGTCAGTTCCTAAGAGACCACAAATGTAGCCACAGAGAAAGAATTCAAAACAGTGTGATAAAAGTAAGCAGTTAGGTTGATTTATAAAGGAGAAAAGTAATTGATCCAGAACTGTGGGAATCCTGGAATGTTGAATATAGAAGGTCCCTGAAAGGCATGCTAGTCTGGTCCTGTTATTTTACAAATGACAAAAGAGAAGCCCAGAAAAGTGAGTTACATGAAGATTTACCCAGCTGCTAATGGCAGAGTTGGACCCGGATTGGGGTCATCTAACGCTTAGTCATGGCTGCTTTCGCTGTCACGTTGGAGAAAATATCAGTTTACCCAGGCTCTCTCCAACTCTTTAGTCATAAAGCAAAATAGAGTTACTGGACAGATAATAAATCCAGTCCTGTTTCATGTACTGTCCAAGATGTTCTGGGCAGTTCACATTCTTTCGTTATTTTTACTAATATTAATATTGTTATCTATTATAATGATAGTGTCAAGAAAAGGAAATTATTAACCAACTGGTAAGTGAAAGTGCTGTTTTTGGAATCCTATTAAACCATTCTGATTACACTACATCACTGCTCAAACTCCTCTTAGCAGAACAAGAACGTAATATTTACGATATTCGTGTAGTAAGAATTAAGCCAATAAATCAACTTGTATTTTTTTAGCACCTACTCCATTCATTCATTCAACAAAAGTATTATTTATCACTTACTAGGTGCCAGGCTTTGTTCTAGAAACTTGAGATATAGCAGTGAACAAAACAGAGGAAGTACCACATTTGTAGTGTTTATGCTCTAGAGGAAGCAACGGGGATTACACAAAATAATAAGTAATATCATCTCAGCAGTGATAAGTGCAGTGTAGAACAAGAAAGCCAACTCAGTGGACGGGAGCATTAGCCTACTCTGTGACAGTGCTAAGTAAATTAGTTGGCCATAATGGCAAGGCTAACTCATGGAAGAGCTTTAGAGGACTAAACCTGCATTTCACAATCTGTGACCTGCATAATATCAGTTCTTTCAGATAATTGTAGTTGTTTGTGCAAAAACAAACAAACAAAAGAAATCCTATGGTCAAGTAACTTTAAGAAATCTTGGCTTAAATAAGGTAAAATAAATATAATTCTGTACAGCTCTTCAGAGGGTGTGGAATGCTAATTTACACTAGGGCTCTACAATACAGAATATTAGAATTTTATGTGGAGTATTTCCCTCTCTTGACTATAAAACTTGCTAAATGAGTTCTCTATGGAAAGTATTTGGGGAAAAAATGCAGGGCTATAGATTTTGGTACGATGGAGGTTGGAATTTATATTTGCAGCAATTTGTGCTACGTAGACACATCCTTAGTGACCCAAATATCCATTTTGTTTACTAACATGGCGGGTTCAGTGCTGAATTTTAAGAAGTGATTGAGGCATCCAGCTTTGAAAATTGGTACCTAAAGAAACATCTATTGCACCTTTCCACTAAAGAGAAAAAAACCCTGTTATTTATACTAGAAAACTTATAGTTAACTTGTAAAGTGTGAGGTGGGCATTTCAAGAAGGAAAACTTCGATGGTCCATATAAAATACTTGGATTTGTCTATATCCCACCTACACAGTGACTAGGAAGATACTGACTCAGTTTGTCTTGATGACTCATCAAGGGACATAGTACACCTGGGACAGTGCTTGCCAAATGGCATGCACACAATGAGTACATGTTAAATAAATGAATGAATCAATAAATAAATGAGCGTACCACACAGCATTCCATATTTGCATGGCCACCTTACCTGTTACATATTGTAATACTTTTTTTATTATTGAAGTGAAATTTACATAACATAAAATTAATCATTAACTTGAAAAAGTGAACAATTCCAAACAATCTACTGAATTATAAATTAGTACCTTTCTAATATTGTGCAACCACCTCCTGTAGTTCATAATAATTTTACACCCCGAAAGGAAAACTTTACCAATTACACAGTTATTCCCTATTCCTCTTCCTCCAATCCCCTGCCTCTGGTAATGACAAATATGTTTTCTATCTCTACAGACTTAGATATTATATGTATTTCACAAATACAAACATGTAATATGTGATCTTTTGCTTCTAGTTTCTTTTACTTAGCATGTTTTGAGTGTGTTTTTACTGTGTTATATCATGTATCTTTATTCCTTTTCATAGCTGAATAATATTTTAATTGTGTATATACCACAATTTCTTTATCTATTCATCCATTGATGAGCATTTAGGCTATTTCTTTCTTTTGGCTATTGTGAATAAAACCAGTGGGAACATACATGTACATGTATTTGAGTACCTATTTTCAGTTCTGTAGAGTATATACCTACTTGTGGTTTTGCTGGGTCATATGATAATTCTATGTTTAAATCTTTGAAGAACTACCAGAAATATTCTTGATAATTAAAACACTTTTTTTAAATTAAAAAATCAGAATCTTGAAACCTAGCTAAAGTTCTGCTATTGCCCAGTTATAAAGAAGAACAAGCAGAGTGAGTCTGGGATATAGTTTTTAAGTAGGCAATTGTTTTAGAATCAGCTTCTCTTAGGTATTCTTTCTAAATCTTTCTATTTTTTGTTTATTCTAACATTAGTACTCCTTTGCGACCCCCAGCCCTACCCCCATCAAATATTGCTGTCATGTATATATTATTGTGAATTTAAGCTACTGTGTTATTTTTGTGTATTCTCTCTCCCCTTACTAGCTTATAAGATCCCAGAGAGCAGGGATGTCTCTTTTTTATTATTGAAGTGAAATTTATATAATATAAAATTAATCATTAACTGTAAATAATGAACAATTCAGTGGCACCTGGGTGGCTCAGTCGGTTAAGCATCTGACTTTGGCTTAGGTCGTGATCTCAAGGCACTAGTTCAAGCCCTGCATTGGGCTCTGTGCTGACAGCTCTGGGCCTGGAGTCTGCTTAGAATTCTGTGTATCTCTCTCTCTCTCTCTCTCTCTCTGCCCCTCTCTCACTTACGCTTTTTCTCTCTTTCTCAAAAATAAATAAACATTTAAAAATATTTAAATAAGGAACAATTCAAAACAATTTACTGATATGTAAACTAGTACATTTACAATGTTGTGCAACTTCCTTCTCTATTTCCAAAAATTTTACACTCCGTAATTACACCCTCAAATAATTTTTCTTGCTTTTTACTGTTTTCCCAGCATCTTAGACAATGACTGGCACATAGTAGGTGCTCAATAAATATTTATTGCTTGATTTCTCTAATTATGAAACACAAACAGCTTCTGCTTGTTAAAATAGCTTTAGTTATCAACCAACCATCGTGTGTGTGTGTGTGTGTGTTGTGTGTGTGTGTGTGTTGTGTGTGTGTGTACATGAGAGGTAGTTATTTAAGGAGGAAGGGAACACTGAAATACTGCTAACCTGGATAGCCACTTATTCTACACACACACTAGTCTGTCAAGTGGACACCACAGTGGCCCAGGTCATATAGCTGGCCAGTTCACTCCTAACAATTGACAAAAGTGAGTTACAAAGTTTGGAATCCTCCAAGTTTCGTTTAGAAAAAGAAACTTTGAAGGTTGATATTTTCTAAACTGATAGTGATTTATATGTATAGCTCCCCAGGTATTAAAGAGAAAATGAACCCTAAGATGTCTGAAGCTAACAGGAATAAAATAAATTCCTAATGCATCTGTACATTAGCTACCAACTAGATTTAATTCAATTACCTGGATGACAATCAGACTGTCTTTCCAGATAAGAAAAAATTAAAGGTAATAGAAAATTATATAAATACTGCTATTCATTTTTTAATCTATTATAAAACTGGGGAGAGAACAAATACAATCCTTCACCCTTCTTGGGCATCCTTATTGGGGAATAATTATGCATGTAGAGATTGGTTGCAACCTTCGAGGCAATGGCAGTAGATTTCAGTGGTTGATAAGGTCCACTGGTAATAAAATGAAGCAGGACCCTCAAGACAGCTTGGTGGGGGGCAATTATGACCCATTACTGTGTGAATCACACACTGTGATTAAACTCGTAGGAGGCACTCAGCATCCGCACTTGTTGTGAAAAGGGTCCTGATTAGCATTTGTACTATGCATTTTGGTAATCAGAAATCATTATAGAGAATGCAACATTAAATGAAGGAATATGGCAATCTCCCATGCATTAAATAGGCTAATTTTTAAAAAGAAATGACTTTATATCCAAAGCAAATAACATCATTTCTTTTCCTGCAAAGCATTAACACTTGGTCAGATGTTCTCTGCTACAGTTCTATAAGTATTGCCACAGCGAACATTTGATTAGCAAATATTCCACTCTGCATGATATAGAGGCTGTTTTCATCTAAATGTTGATATGTAAGAGCTATTTTTGCTATGTGTCTTTAGTCTCGGAGAGAGCTAAATGATAAATTAAACTAGCCAGAGACAGAAACAGCAAGTTTTAAATTCTTAAATCATTCCAACAAATTAGGTCAAGATTCAAGAAAGCTTCTGACAGAAGCATCAGAAATATTTTTCATTCTCTAACATATTAACAGGGATGAAAGCTGCTAATATTATGTTTTTGGCATATTTTGACACCTGATCTATTCAAGAGACTTGCAGCCACCCATTGTATTAAAGTCTTAAACAAGTGTATCGGACCATTTTGTATATGAATTTCAAAGGCTTTTTCACAGTTTTATATCTGTAAGTAAACACACTCTGAGAAATCCTTTTTGTATCAAATCTTTGCAAAATCATATCCCACCCACAAGAATTCAATTCCATTTGTTTTAATTATATAGATCCCTTTGTAAAATGTTCAGCAAAAGCCGCATTGTCAAGAATTGAAAGGGGCAGTCAAACTCTGCATTTACTCAAAAGAAATTTTAAACACTTTATTGTTGTTAACAAGTAAAATTCAAACTAATTATTAAATAACCATTTACTCATTATTTTATGCCATATTATTAAAAGAACTTTTTACCTTGACTATAATGTTACCAAATTAACTTGCCTACATGTTCAGTGCTGAATTTTTAAATATATCTTTCTTGGCATGCCATTTGAATTGATTAACCAAAGAGCTAAGGTTGGCTAATAATAAAGTAATTACCACTTATTTCAAAGTGCATTAGACAATAGCTAAATAAGGAACTTCATTAACATTTATTATTATAAAAAGATAAAAATGTGATGATTATCCAATATTTTCCCCTTGCTTTGCTTTAACTGGTAGTACTCTAAAATTACTCTGTGGTAACAAAATGTTTTTAGAAATGAATGTAATAGCATACCCCAAATTGTAATAATCTGTGATTTTTTATAGAGATGCTCACTACAACTTTTTTCCATGTTCTATCCACACCCTATATCTCTGTTCCACATTGTGACCAGAAGCATATTTCTGCAAAGCTATTGGGCCTTAAGAACTGTGGTCACTCGCGTAAAACAGAAAGCTGGTGACACGGTCCTATACTGAGATGTGACAGTTTTGAAAATGCTATGCTTTGTCCATTGATGTCTGTCCTGAGATAGCCTGATTCTTAAAGCTGTGTCCTCTGACAAATCCTATTTGGGTAATAGGGCTGAATACTAAGCATTCCTCTCTTCATTTCTGTTCTGACACCGCCATTTCCAAGACGGGTAGACACTTGGGCTCACCAGACTAGTCAATAAAAATACTGTCAAAGCATAAATATCATTACTACATTTCAACTTATCATTTCCATTACACATGTAATATGTGATTCTTTTAAGGCAATGTTCCTCAATCTTAGATGCACATCAGAATCATCAGTGAAACTTTACAAAAAAATTAATTTCCAGTACCTAACCAGACCTGGATTCGATAGCTTAGAATCCCTCCAAACCAGCTATAACTTAAAAACAAAAACAAAAACAAAAAAAAACAAACAAAAAGAAACCTCCTTAGGTAATTCTGATCTACAAGTTTCAGAAGGTTAAAAGCCACTGTTGCTGAATAATAGAAGAATGCATAAAAACATATACTTTGGAAAAACTGGGTTCTAATCCTCATCCCACTTATTGTTTGAATAACCTTGGTGAAATTATTTAACTTCAAGAAGACTCATTTTTCAAAGCAGGGGGAAAACAGTAACTACTTTATAGGGTTGCTGTGAATATATAATGAGATAATGTATATACGATGTTTGGCACCTGGCAAACACTCAATAAATGTTAACTGTGATTAACATCCCCATTTTATAGATAAGAAAATAAATTCTCAGAGAAGTGATTAGACTTTCCCGTAATCCCCAGCTAATATGTAACAAAGCCAGTGCATGAATCACTGTACCTCTGACTTCAAAAACCATGAATGGATAAATGAATGAATATATTAGGATTTAGACTCAAGGGTATCTAACTTCAAACTTCACCTGCTTTCCATATTCCAATACTGCTTATGAAAAGCAGGTGGCCAAAAAAAAAAAAATCAAGGTAGATAGAATTAAAATGAAAGAAGAAATAATCAGCTCCAAGTGACGTTACCAGTACTGGCGGAACTGACTGGGAGTGGGGAGACATTTGACAGGTATACAGTAACAAACATTTGCCTGTGTGCACAAGTTTCTGAGTAGAATCTGTCAAAGAGTAACTGGGAACCTAAGGGCTCAAACAATGTCCCTTGATGTTGGTTGACATTGTCACTTAATTTAATCTTCACTAGAATATATTGCTTCAATCTCAAATAGCAGCGGCAATGTTTTTCCAAAAGAATTAATTTAAAACTCATCACATAACAGATGCTATTTTGTATCCTCAATTTTAAACCTTCCTCTTTGTCAGGTGTTTTGTATTCTTTTGTGAGATGGTCAGCCATGTATGGCCACAATAGGAGACAAAGGAGAGGCTCAGGAAAATGAAGTTTATTCTGGTCACAGGCCCTAGAGATGGGTAGCATGGCATGCTGGGACACGTGGACAGACACGGGGTGGTTGGGAGACAGAAGACAGGAGCAAGGGCGTAATTGAGACTAGAGCCGTTAGTAGTGTTTCCGTAGGAAAGGTAAGGTAAGGCAGGGTAAACAGCTTAAGATTGGCTAGTCTGAAGAATTTCTGTGGGCTCTAAACTAAAGGGGCGGTTCTTAGTTGTCTGGTGCCTAGCCCTGAATGATTAAGGCAGAGGAGTATTGCTTCCTGGGGTGAAGAGGCCATACAGAAGAGGTGCAGCTCTAAGTTGGGCAGTTTATATATCAAAGGCATAGTCCTAGCTGAGCCCCTTTAACAACTGGCTAGGCCTGCGAGAGGCAGTCTCTTCCTCCAGCCAGAAAGATTATTTTTAAGATGTCAAAACATCATAACATACAAAAGTTTGTAGATATATACACACAATACAGTATCTTTTTACATATATAATCATACAATTTTTCATAATCTGAGAAAGGTATCCTGAAATGTAGTTATCTATAAATCAGGTGGATTTAATTGGCTACCCAAACAGTAGTCTGAAATGATTTACTGAATCAGCTAATTTGCAATGACAAAAAAAATATGGATGATTTGGGTATATTTCTTTGACAAAAAGTTACAAAACCTCTTCTACTTAGGAGTCCTTTGACATATGCCTTGTTTATACATGTCCACATTCCTTTTATTCTTAGTATTGCTACCGTATGATGATTGGGATGTGGGGGGCAGGACTTGCTTTGGAAAGGCTCTGTGAAACGAGACGGCAGTGTTTCTCCCTGTGGGGTGAGTGTGATGAGGACCCCAAGCATCAGGTTCTGGCTGATGCTCATATCTCACTGACTGCTCCACCTTTTCCTTATTGAGACAGGTACCATCAAAGCTGCTGCTGTTCAAGGGTGACAGAACGTGACCTCCACAGAATTCAAGACAAATTGAAATTTCAGGTAATTTATTTCAAGTTAGAAATGTAACAAAAGCCTTGTGCTGATAAAGAGGCTCTCACGCAGGATCAGAGCCATTAATCTCTAAGACCCAAGTGAACAAAAAGTATTAGTCACCTAAAATGCAGTATCCTATTAGTAATGGAGAAAATATTCACATTTGTGAAAATGGTAGGTTTAGAAATCATCTAAACCACAATTACTGAAAATAAATCCATTTACTGGAAACTTACTAGATCTAATGCCCTAGACTATATACGGTAAGGGAAAGAAAGGTGCTTTAATTATGGTCTTTGCCTTCAAAATACTTGTAATCTAAAGCAGGAAAGACCAGGTAGAATTAGCTGTATTTTTCTTGGTCTAAAAAGACCTCTAGACACCCCAGCTCCACCATTCTTATCCTCACTTCTCTGGCACAGAAGCTCCAACTCATTTTTCAAAATTCCCTTTCTCTTTGAAATCCTCCCCAGACCTACCAAACATAAGTGACTCCCTGTTTGGAGCTCCTCTGGCAATTTGTACTCTCTTCTCCCAGAGTACTCATTATGTTGTAGTGTTTCTTTCCCCTTCTATTCTTCCCCAGTTGGAACATGAGCTCTTCCTATAAGATAACTTATACTTATCCTTTGAACAATGCTTCCCCCAACCCTTCAACCCCATTGACACCTTATAGCATGTGTCCTGGCAGAGACTCACAATAACCATTGAATAGAGATGACCAATTTGAAGGCACGCAGAACTACACGAGTACAGATGACTCTGCTCAATGAGATAGGTCTCAGTCTTAGTTGTAGCCTGTATATATCTCAGTGGCATTTTTCTTGCACCTCAGTTTTCCCTATTTCTGAGCACAACAAAGTGCCCCTGGGCTTGATTGTTTTAGCTGGCCAATGAAGAAAGACATGCCAGCTGCCCTCCAAAATGTTATCCAAGAACAGAGTTGAAGCAAGACCAACTTTTTGGAACTGGAAGAGGTTTGTACTAGAAGGGACAAATTTCTGATACTTTAGTTTTTAAAGGACTCACNCTGAACTATGTTAAAAAAAAAAAAAAAAAAAAAAAAAAAAAAAAAAAAAAAGAGGATACCACCAAGTACTTGTGCTGAAAGCTTGGCTTTTAAGCCAAGAGAATTACAGTGTTCAAATTTCAACCTTGGTTGGCTTGACACCCTGTCTACCTAAATGTTTTGGCTATTCTTTGAACAGCTTGCATAGCCCATATGGTTACCATGGAACCCATGGTTAGACTGAATACCACTTAAATCTTCTAAATCCCTCTGTTAAAGGATTTCATCCCACTCTCTCTGCTTCCTCCAACTAAATAAAATTTGAGCGGGGGCAGTCAGTGGGTAATTCAGAACAAGCTATCGATTTTTCAATTTCTCAATTTGTAAAACAGAAATGTGATTTCTTTTCACATAACATTTTGCTAAGAAACGTATCAGTAATTAGGTTTTGATGTCTGTAAAATACACCGAATTCCTTAGAATTAAAGTGCTCTGACAATGCTCTCTAATTTGAAAAAAGTTTGATTAATTTAAAATATCTGTAATGAAACATACCAATAATTCCTGGAAATTCTGCTCACTGTGTATGTTTTTTTAAATCTGTTTCACTTAAAAAGAAAATAAATTAGAAAGTGAAACCTTGTTTCCTTCCCCTCCAGATTAGAAAGGACAGTTTTCTGTTATTACTGCAGTTCTTTCTTTGGCCTTAATCATCGATTCATCTTTAATTTATCAGGTGGCATCCTCCCAAGGGATCTAAGCAACTGCTATTTTTGGTGTAAGAGATTTGTAATTTTTTTCTTCATACTTTTAAAAATATGCAATTATTCACACAAACTAATAAGAAATGTCATACTGGTACACATTTCAGCTTTACTGGCTGGAGAATTCTGTCTCTAAAAACGGTATAAACAAATGGTTTGTGGGAGGGCATGTTTGCTCTCCATTATGTTAACAGCAGAATGCCAAGATATTTTCCTCGAGAACTCATCAGAAATCTATCATCCAAGCATGTATCTAAACCTTTTAAAATACCTTCTTATTTCAACCTCTATTGAATCTTGAAGTAATACATTTCCATAATTTCAATATCCGTTATGTAAAGGTCTAGTACCATTTACTTGTTTTACATTTTTCTTCTTTTAAATCCCGAAGGATGCCCTCGTTCCAGTTCTACAGGAGGCAATGAGTAAGTCCGTGAGAGTTACCCTTTTTGGATCTTTCGTATAATAACTTTTGATTAAAACCTCTCTCACCTTTGGGCTGAAATATTCTACTTATTTAATATATTTTATAGTCACTATCACTGATGACCTGACAAATATCAAGACATTAGCCCTTTCCAGTTATCGTTCTTTTTATTTCTCTGCTACATAGGACATTGTTGTACATATTTTATTTCTTTACATTCTTTCCTACCTTGGCAACCCTGACATACTACATTACCTTAATGTCTGCACTGCTATGTGCTCCTCATTCTGTACATACTCTCTTCGCCTTTCCTTGGCTCCAGTTTTTCCTGTGCGTGATCTACATTTACTTGACTGCCATTCTCAGCCACTTTATGCCTTCTAACTTTTTTTTTTTTTAATTGACTTCAGGAGTCACTCTAGAATTACTTCTTTCCTAGGATTCAGAGAAATCTTGAACCAAAAATGGAAGATTTCATTTTTTTGAGAGAGAGAGTATGGGCACCCGCTAGCATGAGAGTCGCGCAGGGGCAGAGGAAGAGGGAGAGAGGTAAACCAAACGGGCCCCACACCTAGCACAGAGCCTGACTTGAGGCTCCATCTCATGATCCTGAGATCGTGACCTGAGCCGAAATCAAGACGCAACTGCTCAATCGACTGAGCCATCCAAGCACCTGGTTTCAGATTTATTTTAATGTGGATATATTATCTTATCCCTCCTCCCCCCGCCTGTGTCTCTACTGACAAATGAAACACTATCACATGGCTTCAATGGATCTTTCCAAACTTTATGTGCAAGCCTATCTCTCCATATTTGCTTAAGCTGAGTGATCACCACAGAATATTACCTTTTTTCTGGGTCATTTAAAAATGTGTTAAGTAAAATAAATTCCAGCCCCAGTCTTTGTAAAGCTTCACAGCTTGTATGTCTGCAAGTTAGAGTTGCTGTCTAAAAAGAAGAGATGCAAAATTCCACAAGCTTCATTTGTTATTAAATTGATTTCCTTGACTATGTGAACACTAAAATGCAGACCTCTCCTAAGACCATCCATTCTCTAGAGATGCCCACTTTCCTGCAATGTTCTGATCATACTTAAGTATTACACTATATGTACTTCACATGGAGACTTGGAAAAAATGCAACCTCTTGTTTATTTCCTGTGTGTGTATTTGAAACTCATTAGAAAAGGAAATATAATGACTACATGAATAAGAGTTATAAAACTTCTAAAGAATTTTAATGGCCACTATGATACTATTATAAATAACAGTAATAAAATTCAATTTACCTATATTTAATTTTAATTATATTAAAATTGAAATAACCAATCTACATTAAGTGATCAAGCCACCATTGGTGAGGCAGAATGACAGGACAGATAAAGCATGGGATGTGGGGGCAGCCTTGAACATTCATAAATTTCAAAGAATATCAAATCTGTCTCCAAAACTGCTTAAATAACTTTGTATCCTTTCTAGAAAGGAAAGTCTAACTGTCAACATTTGATGCAATGATTGTTATCATAATCTGGAGAAGTAGTTTTATATCTGTCCCATCTTTTTCTCCCTTATTCCAAATCCTAAGTACAACTTAAATTGCTTGGGAGTATACCAAGAAATCAAAATATTTTTACTTAGTTGTTTATCATGACAGTTAAGAAACAATTGTGCATTCCCTCCCAAACAAAAAGCACTGTAGTAGTGTGTGTGTGTGTGTGTGTGTGTGTGTGTGTGTGTGTGTATTGACAAACTGATTCTAAACTTTACCTTGAAATGCAGTCAATAACAACAATAATTATGAAATAGAACAAAGTTAATTAACTTGCACTACTAAATTTGAAGATTTATTATAAAGTTATAGTAATTAAAGCAGTGTGGAATTGGGGCAAGAACAGACAGATGGAACAGAATAAAGAATTCAGAAAAAGACCTATCTATAAATAGCTGCTTTATTTATCTATCACAAAGGTGTCATGACAGTGCTCTGAAGAAAGGGTAGTCATTTCGATAAATGGTGCTGGGTTAATTTATATCATATGGGCAAAATGAAACTTGACTGCTACTTCATACCATACCCAAAAGTCAATGTCAAATGGGTCATAGACTTAAATGTGAAGAGTAAGACAATAAAGTTTATAGAACAAAATATTAAAGAATTTCTTCATGCCCTCAGAGTAGGCAACAATTTTTGAGATATCACAAAAAGTAAAAAAAAAAAAGATCACAAAATACAAAAAGTACTAATCATATAAAAGAAATTAGCAAATAGAACTTCATTAACATTAAGAATTTCTGCTTACTGAGCCACCATTAACAAATTACAAAGGGAAGACAGAGTAAGAAAAGATAACTGCAACGCACACATCTGACAAAAGACCCATATCCAAAATAAGGAATTGCTACAAATCAATTAATAAAAGTAGCAACATGGATGGACCTTGAGGGTGTTAGGCTGAGCGAAATAAGTCAGGCAGAGAAGGACAAATACCATATGTTTGCACGTATAGGAGGATTAGGNGGGGGGGCGGGGGGGTGGGGGGGGGGGGGGGGGAGATGGGCATGAGGAGGGCACTTGTGGGGATGAACACTGGGTGTTATATGGAAACCAACTTGACAATAAACTATTGGTAAAAAAAAATAAAAATAAAAAAATAAAATAAAATCTAATAAATAAATAAATAAATAAATAAAATATGGGCAGTTAGGCTCAATAAAACACTTGAACCAGCAGTTAACCAAACAGTGGGCAATAAATATAGAGATATATCATTAGTTATCAGGGAAGTGCAAACTGGAACCATAACAGATACTATTTCATACCCCAAAATAGCTAAAATTAGAAGGACCTGCAATAGCAAGTATTGGTGTGAGTCTAGAGCAGTCAGATCACCTAGCCTCTGCAGATAGAAATATAAGTCAGTACCACTCCTTTGTGAAAATTTTTGGCCGTCTGTACTAGAGCTAAACACATGCTTGCTATATCACCAGCAATTCTATTTCCAGTTATATACCCAGTAGAAATGAGTGCATATGTCCAACCAAAAGACCTGTCAAGAATCTTAGCTTTATTCATAATGATCAAAATGGGAAAAATCCAAATTCCCTCAACAGTGAACTGGATAAATAAATTGTGGTAAATTCATATAATGAAGCACTATGCAGGAATAAAAAAGAATACACATAGCTATATCCAAACACATGGATTGATTTTGTAGACATAATGTTGTACCAAAAAGCCATATGACACAAAAGACTTTCTATGAAGTTCAAGATCAGACAAAACTATCCTTCAAAGTAATGGCTTTTGGCAAAAGGATTTGACTGGGAGAGAATACAAGGGGATCTTTCGGGGTATTGGAAATGGTCTAGATTTTGCTCTAGCTGATGTTTACCTGAGTGTATATATATTTTTAAAATTCATTGATCTGTACACCTAACATTAGAGTACTTTACCATATGTGTGTTTTACTCAAAAATGGGAGGAGAAAGAGGAAGGGTCACAGTGGGGAGGAGAGGGACAGGGAGGAAAGATAGAGGAGGAAAAGAAAGAGGCAAAGAAACAATCCTGTGAAAACTCATGAATTCAAACTGCTACAAAGTAATGATACTTATTGGAATACAAATATATGCTTTATAGAACCGTCTCAGATGGCCTAATTTAGATCAAATTTAATAACAAAAAAAGGAAATTTAACTTGGGGGAAAAAACCTTTTATTTCTTTGATTGAAAAAAAAAGATAAAGCCACAGAATATACCCTAATTTTCCACAATAATTTAATTTGCTGTTTTCTGTATTTATATAAAAAGGTTTTTATGGTTTTTCTTATATCCATATATTGAGCTGTTTACATTTTTTTTCTGTAATTACCAAACAAAAAAACCTTATAGCTTCAAAGGTCATAGAATATATCTGCACATTTATAAAGCACATTATTAAAGAAAACAATATGCAAATTTTAAATGACTACTCTTCTTATTTATTAAATTATACTGTTTCCTAGAAGTGAACATTTTTCAGTATTTTTATTCAGATTTATTCGTATTATCAAAATCATACTAAATAAGTTATAGATAAAACTAATTATAGTAATGCCTTTATGAAATATTAGTCACAACATTAAAACAGTCTACACTTAGTGTAGCATGCTATTAATGATTATGCATTAGAGAATAATAAATCATCTGAATGGCATTGTTTAACATAATAGCTCAGTTTTTAAATTGAAGTATAAAAGACATACAATATCATATGAGTTTCAGGTATATATCATAGTGACTTGATATTTTTATTCATTACACAATGATCCCTGCAATAAGTCTAATTATCATCTGTCATCACACAATTATTACAGTATTATTGACTCTATTCCCTAAACTGTACTTTTCATCCCTGTGATTTCTTTTATAACTGGAAGATTGTACCTACTAATCCCCTTCATCTATTTTACATGAGCCCCCACACTTCCCCCTCTGTTAACCAACAGTTTATTTCCTTTATCTATGAGTCTGTTTATGTTTTGTTTTGTTTGTTTGTTTTGTTTCTAGTTTCCATATATAAGTGAAATCATATAGAACTTGTCTTTCTCTGACTTACTTATCATAATGCCCTCTAGGTCCATCCTTGTGGTTGCAAATGGCAAGACTTCATTTTTTTTTTTAATGACTAAGTAATATTCCATTGTATTTACAGGCATACCTGATTTATTGCATTTCAACTTATAATACTCTGCAAATATTGTGTTTTTTACAAATTGAAGGTTTGTGGCAACCATGCATTAAGCAAGTTGTTTGATACTATTCTTCCAAAGGCCTTTTGCTCATTTTGTGTCTCTGTGTCACATTTTGGTAACTCATTAACTTTTTGGTGTTTCAAGCTTTTTCATTATTATATTATTTGTTATGGTGATCTGTGATCAGAGATTATGACTCACTGAAGTCTCAGATGACAGTTAACCTTTTTTAGCAATAAAGTATTTTTAAATTAAAGTACTGTAGTTACCTTTCAAAGACATAATGCTATTGCACACTGAATAGGCTACCGTGTAATGTATACATAACTTTTTATGCTCTATGAAACAAAAAAATCTTTTGATTCATTTTATTACAATAGTTTTTTTATGGTGGTCTGGAACCAAACCCACAATTTCTCCAAGATGTGCCCATCTATACCGTATCTTCTTTATCCATTCATCTCTCAGTGGACACTTAGGTTGCTTCCATATTGTGGTTATTATAAACAATGCTGCAGTAAACATAGGGTGTTCTGATTGTTTTTCATATTCTATGGATAAATATGTAGAAGTGGAACTGCTGACTTGTATGATGGTTCCATTTTTAATTTTTTTGAGGAAACTCCATAGTAGTTGCACCAATTTCCATTCCCACCAACAGCACATGAGGGCTCTTTTTTCTCCACATCCTTGCCAACACTGCATAACTTTCCTCTTTTTGATAATAGCCAATCTGACAGTTGTGAGGTGGTGTCTCGTTGTGGTTTTTATTTTTTATTTTTTTTGATGATTGCTAATTTTGAGCATCTGTTCACACGCCTGTTGGCTATCTGTATGTCTTCTCTGGAAGAATTTAAGAACTCTGCCCATTTTTTTAATGAGGTTGTTTCGGTTTTCTAATATTAAGTTGTGAATATGATACCTAATTTGACATATTCTTTTCATGCATTCTTTAGATTAATTCATTTTTCCAGATGTTTAAGATTATTTACTTGTAGAATCAAATCCATGTAGCCACATCTACTTGAGCTTTCCATGTAAAAATTTGCTGGCAGTTATAGTGAATATTTGCACTTGAAAATAAACAGGAAACATCACTTCACAAGGAATGAGTATTACATGACAGTTTTTAAAGAAATGGTGTGAACCTCAAGTGGCAAGAGTAGTCAATTAAATCTGGTTCCTGTTTTTAAAATTTTTTTCACTTTCTTAGGAAGGACAATGTGACCATTGAGTAAAATAGTATATACACTGACCATCTTTGTTCCAGACTTTCTTTTTAAGCATATGTGTATGGCAAACAGCCTTAGAAGTGATAAAGTCTCCCTATGGAGTGGAGGGCAGATTTGTTTACCGTCCAGTGTAATAGAGGTACTGTCTCCTTTAGGGCAAGTTCTGTCAGGCTTGTTTCCATTGTATTATAAAAGATTTGGGTCCCCTGAGCTCAGGGCTCTTCATCTGTGACACAATTCCACTGCATGCACAGCATCTACCTGGGTCTCTTACATTACAAGGCGAATATAAATCTCATGTTAATCTTTGTGCTGTGAATAATGAAGTCTTTGTCTCTGACCCAGGAGTTTCCTGTCTCTATTTTGCTATAAAACTGTGCCAGGCTCAGTTGTAAGTAGTGTTCTTAACCACTGATAGGTTTCTAGTTAAGAGGCATTTACACAATCAGGCATAAGCTCTTGCTTCATTAAACTTTTCATTTTTCCTTGGTTGTCACCAATCTTGTAACTACTAGGAAATTCTGCACATGCTTTTCTTTCCCCTAGAATGCCCTGCTTCATGCTGGCCAGAAATACATTTTGAGAAACTGTCCAGAGGCCTTTTGGTACACTAAATGCGGACAGGACAAACAGTTCCTATCCTCATGGAGAATATAATCCAGAGGCTACTCTGCTTTAGCAAACTCTGCTTTGCCCTCGAACACATAGCTCAAATCTTATGTCTTCAGAGAACCTTTTCATTCTTCTCTAGATGGGCTTGGTTATTCTTTCCTCCATGTTCCCATACAGTTTTGACCCTGATCACAACTTCACTCTGTCTCAGGGAAGATAGCATGTCTCATTTTTATGAAAAATTCTCATTACAGGGGCGCCTGGGTGGCTCAGTCAGTTAAGCATCCTACTTCAGCTCAGGTCATGATCTCATGGTTCATGACTTTGAGTCCCGCATCAGGCTCTGTGTTGACAGCTCAGAGCTTGGAGCCTGGTTCAGATTCTGTGTCTCCCTCTATCTCTGCCCTTCCCCACTCATGCTCTGTCTCTCTCTGTCTCTCCATGTCTCTCTTTCTCAAAAATAAACCCACAAAAAAATTCTCATTACCTACCTCAGTGCCTTGCACATACTTGGCACCTAATAAATGTTTAGCATAGAAAGGCAGAAGAGATGAACAAACAAACCAAAAAGCATCTAGATGCTATACACTGTTTAGCCTGCTCTGGATGAGGCTTTGACTCATATTTTATTTCATTTCTTTGTACCTAGTCTCTTATGTGAACCAGTTAAGTTTCCATCTCAGCACACATCGTTATTTTTTACCCAGAGAATTTCAGATAACCTTTGATTAGGAGATCCAGTCTTGTACAAAGGAAAGAGAGTGTGCTTTAACAGAAGGTGCTCTGGGACTGAAGGACATTGATAAAAATGTAAAGAGATGGAGAAAATTGTTTTTTCCCAGGATTCCTCTCTGGAAAAAATACTATAGAAGTTTGGGAAGAATTCTGTAGTATGTCAGGGATGATGAAGGAGTTGCAAAGTTGCTGATAACAGTTACGACCTTTCTCAGGAAGTGGAATATATAAACTGCAGGGCTCTGGTTTCCACAAAGGGTATATAGTAGAGATTTGAAGCCAGAAGCAGGAAAAGCTGGGCACTGCTAATAAGGATCTTTCTACCCCATTTTCCTTCCCCCTAATATCTCAGCATCTCTATTAAATAAATGTCAACTAATAACAGTTAATACATTTCAGCTTAGTAACAGTTAAAATTTTTCAGTTTGGTGGCACAGGCAGAGAGGAACAAAGCAGGTGTTTTATTCTGACCTTGTGCTTTGGAATGACACAGACTTGGGTTCAAGCCTTAATTTTGGGAAAGGGGGTAGGCTCTCCAGGCACGACAAACTACAAAATTTGCAGGGTCCAGTGCACGATAAAAATATGGATCCTACTTGGATAACGGTGGTAATTCTAGAGCTACTCCATGCCCATGGGCACTGCCTGCAATCCCTTGATCCCCTCCTCCCACGTCTCCACCCCAGTGAAGGGGAAGCATGTACTTGTCAGATCAAAACCAACCAGTCAGCTTTCCCCTGGCTGTGGAAGAGAGTAGGGGGGCAGTGCACCTGTGGCTTAGGTGACTCCAGATAACCCCAGTCCAATCTCATGCCCCCAAAATAAATCTTCCTTTGTCAGAAAAAAAATGTGGAGCCCCTTGTGAAAAAATTAAGAATGTCAAGACAGTGAGAGTAAAGCACTAAACCATGCATGGGGGCCCTTCACAGTATAGGCTCTGTCAGCTGCAGAGTTCACCTGCCCTGTCTCTGGGCTTCAAATTCCTTACGTGAAAATTGATGAAAATGATGCCCTTGGAGGGATCTTGTAAGGGTCATGTCAGTTACCTGGTAAAAAGTGCCTAGCCTGTTGTAAACATTCAGTAATTATTGGTTCTCTTCTTTCCCTTCCGCTGTCCTCTCATCTTTCTTTCCCACACACCCTTCATTATAAAAGGGATAATATGTTCAATATACCTATGTTATTGGCTAAGTTAACTGTCAAAGAAACAAGTATAATGCACATACAGATAATGTTAGAGATAATTTTCTGTAATAATAAAGTTAGTACAGGAAGATTGAAATCCATGAATTATCTCAAATCACTTCCTAAGCAATAACATAAAATTTCCCCCATCAATTACTTTTTAATTAGAATTAATAGGAATCAATTTTTCTAGTGCCATATTTTACAATTACACAATATAGTGCTGGAATTAGAATAAAGATCTTTTCTTAGTTCAGTTTCTATACATTAGAGCACTATGCTTTAGTTATCTTACAATTCACTGCACATTCACAAAAGAATGGTATCTCCTGTGTGTAGATTTTTAACAGAGTATATATATCAGAAAAATTGGTTTCATTTTCGTTATTTTTTTAATTGTCAGTCAGGACAATAGCAGAAATTCACAGCATACCAAATGTCCTGCATATGAAACTTGACTATTTTATATGAAATTCCCTCCTGAAAATATTGAGAAAATGCCAAAGCGTCTGTTATGTAAATTAAATATCAGCCTTGGGCAGCTATGAGTTATGGGTCATTCACATTATACAGTAAAATGTTTTACTTTTTCTTAACTAGCACAAATTCCCTCTAGACCTGAAGTCAGAGTGGCTCACAATCACACACTTAAGTATAAAATATGCAAATGACAGTGCTTCTGAAACCCAGTCATGACACCAAAGAAAATGCATCTTATAGTCAATGAAAATTATATTTTCACATAAATTTTCTAATATTTTTATTTCACTTGTCAAAAGGGCTGATGCTTTTCTTTCAAAATGTTTATGCCTAGAAAAGATAAGTACTGTAAAATCGAATCAAGTGTTAAAAGAATAAGAAAATGTCCAATGTATCTTATAAGTATGTCCATCACTGTGATATGTAACACGGTTGATATGCCAAAAGATTCACCCGCTTTCTTTCATAAAACTTCACAAAAACATTGTAGGCATATTCAAATAATGTCTGTGTATCTAAGAGAAGAAAAGATCTTTGATCTTTTTCTACTTATTGTTTATTGAAATTTAAATAGCCCCCAAAGACAGGTAATTTTTTGTTCTCCCCTGGGATTATTAAATAAAGCCTTCATTGCTAACTTTGTCACAAGCAGGAGTTGAGTGGTGTAAGGACCTCCAAAAACCCTATAAATACAAATGCAATCACATCAGTCTGTGTAATTTAAAATGAGGATAATAATTCCTATTCTGCCTATCTCTGAGGTTTGTGATGAGGATCAATGGAGATAAAGTGTAAGAAAGCTTTTTTCAAGCTCCAAAGCTTTCAGTAAGTGCGTGGGAATATAGTAAAAGAGTGACATTGTCATTTCTAAGTATTGTCAAACACCACTTATTAAATGCATGATTGCCTGTAACACCGTGTTAGGTGTAAAGTGCTGAACTAAAACGCTGGCACCATCATTGTGTTTGCGAGTTGTGATGATACAGTTTACTTCAGAAACCACAAACTCTCTGTGGAATAGAATGATTCTTCTCCCAATACCCAAAGGGGTAGTTTTTGCTAATACTAATGGCTAGAAAAATATTTTATTTTGTTTTGCTTATCTCGTGGAGCTAGTACAACAGCTTTTGTTAGGACTAGTTAATTTAATGATTTTTTTATTCAAAAAAACTCACTGCTATGAACAAATATCATAGTTATCTTTCCAAAATGTTTCTAAATGCCTCTGTTGTTCTATTATAAAAATTATTTACAGATATATCTTCATTTCATTGTATTTGCTTTTAAACACTTTAACTAGAAATAGTAGAAATTTAGGATACACATGTATAGTATATATACATATACCATATATATACATACACATATATAGATAAAGAAAGTGCCCTAAGAAATATATGTATAATAACTATATGTGTAATTATTATTTTTACTACTTAAATGTGTTTTCCAACTAATTTGTTTTATTACTTAAAATACTACATTGCTTTTTGGAATATTTTCAATCTTGTTCTCTGTTGGAGTGTTTTGGCATGTATGAGACCAAGGTAGTCTAAATGTAGAGGAATATTGCAGCCATCTTCTTGCTACTTCTGATTTTTATATTTTGCTTAACATTTTTCCATATAGATTTATATTTATGAGGAAGCATGCTTTTGAAAATTTTCACACTCAGGTAGGGCTCTAATGACAAATTAGCAGGTACACATGATTTACAGCAATATAGTGATCACTGTGGTATAATCATATATGTGGATAATTGGTAATAGATACATATGGGTATTCAGGAAAATAAAACTATCTCCTTAAGTTAATGCATCTGAAACAGCAACAAACAAACAAAAACCACCACCAACAATAACAAAAACCACGAGAAAATTATAAACTTCATCTCCTCCTGAATTTACTCTCTACTTCTCTAGAGTTAAGAGCATTTTTCAGGGATACTCCAGTCTTGACTTTTCATGATGGAAAGACTCTACCTAGGCTTTTCCAACGGATTTTGACAGCTCAAGCAAAAAATGCTGCTTTATAAAATCACATCATGACTTTCTGCTTTAAAACTTCAAGTCTCTGGGTTGGTCATCTGCTGACCATGAACACTTTAATTTTTGAATGACAAGTGATATAGAGGAAGGAGAAATTGAAAAGGATTTAATGTGTAAGACTCTGTACCGTATATGAGGTATGATATTAGTTGACTTATATTAAATATTTTATTGAAAGAGAGTGAGGCCCCCAAAATTCTGAGGGATAGAACACATACTACCAAGGAGTTACTTCACAGCTTAATATAGATAAAGATATATAGATATATATGACAGTGCTATTGAGTGAATTCTTACCTAAGAAATTACAAATAATGAAGAAATGTCTGTAGTAATCAAGAAAGTGTGCTACTGGAGATAGGATAAACACATAAATCAATGGAACAGAATCAAGAAACAAGAAGAGGATTTACTTAAGTGCACTCAGCTGATTTTGGACAAAGGTGCAAAAGCAATTCAATGCAGAAAGGATAGTCTTTTCAGTAAATGTTGTTGGAACAGTAACTGAACCTAAAATAGGAGGAAACAAAAGAAACTTGACCTTTATAAACCTTACTTTTTATAAAACTATTAACTCGAAATGGATCATAGATCTAAAGATAAAATGAAAAATGATAAAACTTTTAGAAGAAAATATTTATGACCTACAGTTAGACCAAGACTTCTGTATATATGACAACAAAACAAGGGGGGGAAATCAATAAACTTGACTTCATAAAAATTTAAAACTTTCACTCTGTGAGAGTCTGTGTTAAAAAGATGAAAGACTAACCACTGACTTGGCAAAAATGTTTGCAAATCACATAACTGACAAAGGACTTGTAAGCCAAATGTATTAAAAACTCTCTAAACTCAACGTTAAGAAAGCAAACAATCCAATTAAGAAATGGGCAAAAGACTTGAGTAGACAATTTACCAAAGAGGATATGCAGATAGAAAATAAGCACACAAAAAATTTTTCAGCATCACTAACCATTAGGGAAATGCAAATGAAAGCCGTGACGAACTACCAATACATAACTACTGGCACACTACAGTGAAGAATATCAAGGATGTGAAGCTACTAGATCCTTCATACACTGTTGTGGAGAATGTAAAATAGTACAACTACTCTGGAAAACAGTTGGGCTGATTCTTATAAAGGTAAACGTTCACGTAATGACACAACCCAGCAATTGCATTTTGGGGTATTTGTCATAGAGAAATTAAGACTAAGTCCACACAAGAACTTGTATGTAAATATTCATAGCAGCTTTATTTGTAATAGCCCCAAGCTAGGAACAACCCAAGTGTCCTCCTGTGGGTGAATAGCTTAGAAACTGTCCATACAATGAAATAAACAGGAACAAACTATTAATACATGAAACAACATAAATGGATCTTAAGGGCATTATGTGGAGTGGAAGAAGCCAGTCTCCGAAGGTTATATGCTGTAGGATTCCATTTAACACTCAATGACAAAATCATAGTGATGAAGAGCAGACAAATGTTGGCCACAGGTTAGTATTAGAAAGAAGGTGTGATGATGAAAGGTATACTTGAGGGACTTCTTTGTGGTAACAGAAAAGTATACTGATTGTGAAGATGGTCATATGAATCTATACATATGATAAAACTTCATAGAACTACATACACAAACAAATATAAAAGAGTGCATGTAAAAGCTGGTTAAGTCTGAACAAGTTCTGTGATTCAGTCAATAGCATTATATCAACGATAATTTCCTGGTTTGATAACTAAGTATGGTTACTTAAGATGTTATTGGAGAAACAGGGTGAAGTTTGCACAGGAAATCTTTGTAGTATTTTTGCAACTTCTTATGAGTCTTACATTATTTCAAAATAAAAAGTTTTTAAAAATTAATGTAAGATGTAACTGGAATGTAAATTTACTTCCACCTACAATTTCAAGTGTCAGTGAAAAATCTGTACTGACGAAAAATAAGGTAAACTTTGACACATCTGAAATATTCAAATCCATACTAAAACAGAATGTAAAGAACATAGATTTCTGAGGGATTTCTCTAGTAACAAGGTCTTCTAGAAATAATGTTTATAAAACCAGGAAAAATAATAATGGACCTGGGAAGAGCTTTGGAAGTGAAAAAAAGATGGGAGTAAGGAGATTTAAAGCTAACACCAAAGGCTGGCATTGGAGATAAATTCAGGGAAAACAGACACAGGAAAATTGGAGTTATCAGGAAAAAATTCAACGATGAGCTTGCTCAGCATGGAGTTTCATTTAGTGATGGTAAGACAAAGATTACAATTTTGACCACAAATTGCTGTTTCTGTTATCTGTTGTCATTTTAAGCTAATGATTGAACTACCTTGGAATTTAAAGTTCTGGTCTCTTAAAAAACATGGAAATTCTTATCTATTTCATAAGGTGGCAAAGTTTATGTTATGCCAACATTCATCTCTAAAAATGTCTCTCAAAATTCGAGGAGTTCCTTTGCAGTTGGACGTATTTTGTGATCATTGTAGGGTCTGTGTTCATATGAAGTTGTTTACAAATTACTTTACCATCTTAGAAATATAACTGGCCTGGGTCCATAATTTCTATTGGTTCTCTTATCACAAGAGGGTAAATATCTCCAAAGTTACAGCAGGAAGATTACAATCTCTCTAAATAACTTTTTTTTTCCCAGGGAGAATTTGATAACGTTTTACATGCTTCCTCTAAATTAAAGATTATAAAGCAGTGACATCAGAAAATTGGGTAGTTGCGATATGGAAGACAAGCATCAGTTCTTGGATGAATATCCAATGCACCAGATTATAGACACTGATGCAGCCACCATTGCAGCAAATGGACTGCAACTACATATTTTGAATTATTGAAGCAGTGGCTTGAAACTATTCAGTAGATCAGATGTATCGCCTTCCTTCATGAGATTGATGAGAATTCAGTTCTGCTTGCTACACTCCAGTGCAGAGGACTGGAGGGCATTTAGCAAGCTGAGAAAGGTCAAAGTGAGACTGTATTGGTTTCTGAACCTAAAAATTCCAAACTCCTTGCTCTCCATTAAAATGAATGAAGAAAAGCTATGTTTTGATGGGTAGCATCCCAAAGACTTGCTTGAGGCATAAAGGAAAGAAACAACCATGTCTAAGACCAGGAAATGCTTATTTGCCACCTCGTAGAGCATTATAAAGGAGCACAGTACTACACACTATTTCGTTCCTGAAGCATTATCATCTCAAAAGTTAAAAGCAGCTTAAATGATGGAGATTCCAACATAGAAAAATACATTACTAAGAGGAAAACAGAGAGAGGCAAACCAAGAAGCAGACTCTTAACTATAGACAGCAAACTGATGGTTACCTGAGAGGGGAGGTGGGTGCGAGATGGGGGAAATAGGTGATGGGGATTAAGGAAGGCACTTGTGATGAGTACTGGGTGATGTACAGAATTGTGATCGATGTATAGATTGTGATTCCACAATTCTATACCCTGAAACTAGTATTACTAAGTACCCCTGAAGCTAATATTACACTGTGCTTTAACCAACTGGAATTTAAATTAAAAATTTTTTTAAAAGGAAAATACATTACTACATTTGGCTCGGTTGTTTGGCAAATATAGGAACAAAACAGCAAAGTAATTTTGCTGTTGAAATTGATTGTGAAATGGATTTTTCATACAAAAGCTGGAGTCAGATTTCACTGTAGGCAAGTTTAGAAAGTTTAGGGAAAGCACTGGTTATGCAGAATATTCAATTTCTGAATATATTTAGCCAAATATATTTAACTAGTGACCAAATATATTTAACTCTTAAGTTGAGCTCAATTCTTAAACCACAACAGCTCCAAATTGTATGACGTGTTTTAGCATGTGAGGAGTACCCTCAGTCAAATATGTTAACTGAAAATGTTAAAAGGAAACAATTGCTCTTTAAGTTGAAATCATGGGAATTTGATACAAGGAAAGTTTTTTCCTGCTTATGTGCTTCTTGTTAGCATGTCAGATCGGTCAGAACTAGGATTCTATCACTCTTTCCCACAATTTCCCCCTCCTCTGGCTCTCTCGGGCATCAGAAAGCACAAAGAGCTTGACATATCTATTGAAAACTTCTGGAAGAAGGAAATGTGATAAGTAGTGTGCTTGTACACACACACACACACACACACACACAATTTCTTCTCTTTGAGTTTATTTCTGAAAATTTTTCTACTATTCTTAGCCAAATTAAATAATAAGTCTCCAAAGAAAATCTTCCTTTGAGGTCCCGTGATTGGTAATCTTCTGAAGAAAAGAAAAGCAATATTTGTTATCAGTAATTTAGAATGCCCTTGGTAACAATTGGATTTCTATTCTATCCTTTTTATTGATTAATATTTGATATATATGAGTATATAACATAAATTATTTATGAGACATAATGAATTGAACAGTTAACCTACCCCCAACTTAAGAATACTGCCCATAATGTTGCATCTATCTGTGTCTCTTTTCTCTACCACTTCTTTGCCTCCCTATGCCTCAGGAGGTAAAACTATTATGAAATATGTGTTCATCCTTGTTCTGCCAGCCCATACATAGTTTTATCACAAATGTATTTAGGTCTAAACAATACACTGATTTCTTGCTTTGAAGACTCTTTAGACCGGAAACCAACTATACACATTCTTCAATGATCTTCTTTGTTTAAGCAACATCTCGTTTCATTCAAGTTGTTGCATATCAATGTAGATCCTTCATTTTCACCGCTGCATGAAATCACATTGTGTAAATGTTCTAACAATTTAATGATCCATGATGTTGTCAACAGACATGTGGGACATTCTAACTGCCACCCGGTGACCCAAGACCTTATCATGACCTATTTCAGGTTGGGTAATTCTGACTATCAGTAAGCTAAAAAGTTTCTTCAGTTAGAACAGGATAAGCACCATGATAAATTACAACCCTTTGTAAGGAATAACCCAAGAAGGCTCTTTAGATCCCTCTGATCATAGGGTGCTTAACACTATTTTAAGACATATTACTGGTTCTAATATTTATTCCTTCCCTTTTTGATATACAGGTTTTGTAATACTATAATTTCTGATTACTTTGAATAAACATGGCCTGAGTTTTGAAAACTTAAATGGAGAAACATTTTCCACAATGGAAAGAGCCCGTGCTTCGGATTCGGTCACATTTGGATTTAAATCCTGATTCTGCCACTTTCTAGCTTTGAGAGCTTCAATAATTTATTTAACTTCCCTACGTCTCAGTTTCTTTTTCAATAAAATGGAAACAATAATACATACTCATAAGATTTATATCAATCTTAAATAATATATTAATGCCTCGCATAATGTCTAGCATATAGAAGATACTTAATAAA
The DNA here is from genome assembly GCF_008692635.1 of Crocuta crocuta. Lineage (NCBI taxonomy): Eukaryota > Metazoa > Chordata > Mammalia > Carnivora > Hyaenidae > Crocuta > Crocuta crocuta. The sequence continues at coordinate 6,479,007 of NW_027533089.1, read as the reverse complement.
TGTTTAGGGAATAAAAGATTGAAAAATGAATAGTCAAAAGATGAGCAAGGAGGCAACATGAATACCTGCGGAGCAAAGAAGTTAACAAAACTGTGTGAATCAGGTGTGAGAGAATACTCGGTGGTGGGTCCTGTTAGAAGGGGCACGCACATGCCCCTTATTCCCGGGGCTGCCACATTACACACAAGAGACATTCTCTGGAGTTGTACAACATGGCAGCCTTGTTTTAAGACATTTATATTCTTTTTTAATATTCTGGTCTGCAAGTGATTGGCCTGGATAACTATTATCCAATTCCTGACTTATAGAAATCTCATCTGGGGATGTAGGTATTATCAAATATGTGGCAAAACTAAAGCTTATATCTTTTGTGTGCCTACTATATGTCATGTTTCTTCTGGGATGAGAAAAGAGGCAAGTGGTGTTGAAAACACCTTGTCCCTTTACCTAAGAATCTAAAATTTGCACTCCTGTCTTGAAGTAGTCTCCCGACACTTCAACCTGCTTGGGAAGTTCCTCTTTGTCTAGGCTTTGTGGAGGCCAGCCCAGGCCAAAGGGTTTTGAACACCTAAGATACTCTTCAAAACTGCAAAGCACACAAACTTATAAGACAAAATAAGCTCACCAGCCTCTCTATTGCAAGGATACACTTGATGTTCATTTCTACCTCTTTTATCGCTCCTATCCTCCAGCCCTTTTGTAGTATTTCCTATTTCTATCATCTTTGCTTCAAAACCCTATGCCCTAAAGCAAAGAGGTTCTGGGCACCCCTTGTATGTCAGCATCACCTCAGGTCTTTCCGGAACCATAAGCAACCTCCTGGCCTATCATCTGTTCTCAGTTCTGTGCTCCATTCTCCAGGCTACTATGATATCCATGAGGACAAATTCTTTTTTTTTTTTTTAACTTTTTATTTTTTTATTTTTGAGAGACAGAGAGACAGAGTGTGAGCAGGGGAGGGACAGAGAGAGGGACAGAGAGAGAGAGAGAGAAAATCGGAAGCAGGCTCCAGGTTCTGAACTGTCAGCACAGACCCTGACATGGGGCTCGAACTCACAAACCGCGAGATCATGACCTAAGCTGAAGTCAGCCACTTAACTGACTGAGCCACCCAGGCACCCTGTCAGTGAGGACGAATTCTAATGAGGAGAGGCTAAGGTAAAACTCACTTCCTCCCTGAGAACACGTACGTTAGTGTCATTCCTCTTTTGTGTTGTTAGTATGTTGGCTGCTCACTATCATGGTGTGCTTCAGTGGGAAGAGCTTGCCTTCTAGTCTTTATACCCTTGAGAGACTCTCTGCCATTTGAGAGCAGCAGAGCAAAAACCACCCACTGCCTGTTTATGCATTCAGCTAAAATGGAAAGAAAATATTACCAACACTAGCTTAAGCTAGTGTTTATTTCTCTTATATAAGCACAAATTTAGAGGCAAGAAGCCTACTGCAACTACTTTACAATGCCATCACAGACTAAGGCTCATCAGGCTATCTTTCTGCTCTGTGTACTAAGCATGTAGTGTGTGTCCTCCCATTTACAAGATGGCTACTGCACCTTCATATATCACAGCTGTGTTCCAGACAGGAAGAATGCTGGAGGGTCATTTGCCATTGTATCACAGAGTTTCTCTTGTGTGCTTCCCTTCCCAAGAAGTCCCTGTTTATATTATCATTGACCAAAACAACCCAGCCTGAGTTGGGTTTGAGTCAAGTGTTTGAGAAGTCAAGTGTTTCAACTTTCCAGCCCTTATAGTAGAAGACACAAATTTTATAAACATATTGCTCTTTCCATGGGAGGTTGCCAGAGAAGTTTTCTTAGAATTTAAGGAAATTGTATTCATGAAATATATATTTCTCTATGTATATCTGTTACATTTTATTACGATTTTGACTAGGGTGCTTCAGGCACTACATAAGTAACTCTCAAATGATAGACATTTTGCAAAATAACTAATATCTTAAACATTATACTGCAGGGCCAAAGTATGTGAAATAAATAGGGGAAGATAACAGGGAGAGGAGGGTACAAAAAGAAGCACATTAAGGAATGGAAGAGAGAGAAAATGGAATTCAATATGATAGCCATAAGTTAGCAGCATTCTCAAAATCAAAGTCAACTTGCACTCAATCTCATCTTCCCAGGGTGCTGATGAGGGTGCTGCAGGAGAAAAAAACGCCAGATGCTTCAGTGCCTCCACAGAAACACGTATGTAATGATTTTCAAATATAGAAAAAATTACTGATTTTATTATGCTACATAAAAGTATTAGACCATAGGCTTAAAAAATGTTGTTTCTACCTGAGGAATTCAAAACAATTATTAGACTTTGAAGTGTACTCAGAAGAAATTTGCTAACAATATACTATATAGAGAAATTATAGTGAATCACAGATCCTTTTCTCAGGATGCCTGGGTGGCTCAGTTGGTTAAGCGTTGGACTCTTAACTTTGGCTCAGGTCATGATCTCACAGTTCATGAGATTGAGCCCCGCATTGGGCTCTGTGCTGGCAGTGTGGAGCTGGCCTGGGATTCTCTCTCCCCCACTCTCTGTCCCTCCCCCTAATAAATTATAAACTTTTTTTTAAGATCCTTTTCTCATTTTTTCCTCCATTCTTTCTTTTATGTTCTCTTGCTTTCCCTTACTCTCCTTTTCCCTACACACACATGCATAAACATACACAAGCTAATCCAAATAATATTGTAGTTCCTAATGTGTTTTGATAAAATATACATTTTAATAACAAATATGCCTATTTGTAACTAAAAGTAAGGTATTAGAGTATTAAAGCATATGGTTTAAGAGAACAAATGTTTTAAATTACTCCCTTTAGTTCTCACATTTTTTTTTAATTAGACAAGATAGGATGGCAATAACACCTTCCATTGTCTGGTCTTCTCCTTTATCCTAGCTTATACCTTTCTTCATAAAAATGCAAATTCAATTTGCCACACAGTTATTATGATGCCTGAAAATAGTTACAAAAATGATATTTACATTTAGGGTATATGTCCCCAACATCCTACTACAATAATAAGAATTTCCATTTTCAATAACACTTCAAAATCCACTTTTAATATTTACACGTACATCTTGATTTGACAATTGTGAATATGTCTGTAACCATATTATAATCAATACATTAAATAGAGAGCTCATGACCGGTACTTGGTGTTTTATCACAATAGGATAAAGAGTTGCATTTAAAGTTTGTTAATTCACTTGACATAATTTTCTGAGGACTGCTTTGTAACAAATATTGTGATTATTTCTTTTCTTTTCTGAAGCCTATGGTTAAAGACTGGAGACTAAGCATGGGGTCTATCTTATTCTCCACTCAGTTGTTAATATCTAACTTAGTATCTGGCACATAGTAAGTGTTAAATAAACATGTATTAATGCATAAATAGACATTCATCTTAAAAGTCTGTTTCTGTTTTCTGGTCCACTTCTTAGTCACTGCGAATCTAAACTTTTCTTTCCAAAAGAGTAATCCTTTTCCTTTCTGCAGACTTTCAGGCTTCAATGGTGGTGTAAGACTTTCAGGCTTACATTTGTTTCCCAGGCATCTACATATGTGCCAAACTGCTTGAAGCAGTACTTGAGTGAATTCTTAAAGTGTCTCTCTGGCTCTTCCCTTTCACCACTACCTGAATTCAGATCACTAGCCAGGAACTTCTTGACTATCTTCTCAGAGACATTCTGTTGTGAAAATCAAGCACTTTTAAATAAAAGCATCATTGAGTCACCCCAAATATTGCTCAGCCAAAATTATCCTCCCCACAGAAGGCAAATATCTATGCATATCCTTCTTAGGTTCATTTTCTTAAGAAATATAAATGAATACAACATTAAATTTCAATCATTTTAAAATAAATAATGCTATAAGATTGCTTTCCTTTCTGAAAGAAAATATTCCGGGCAAGTTGTGACCCCTGAGAGTTTCCACATAATTCTCAGGGATTCTGGAACAATCATGTACTTTTAACAGTAAGCCACAATACTTTACGTAAACCATTTATAAGGTTAATAGCCATAGACAATAAGGCTAGTAAATGTGAATGTTTTCTCTCTAAGAAAAGATTTTTGTATGTGAGAGCACATTCACTGGATTATTAAGGTTACAGTTGTGACATATCAAAACTATGTGAGTTTCTGCTGCATATTATACATATTTTATTAGCAACTTTGTGAATCATTTCAGAGATGCATCATAGAGTAAAAAAATTTAAATATACTAGAAATGTCTAATTCCATATTTAGAACCAACTGCCAACCCATCATGACCCAGGACCTAATTTTTTTTCTTAAATAGTTTATTGTCAAGTTGGTTTCCATATAATACCCAGTGCTCATCCCAACAAGTGCCCTCCTCCGTGCCCATCACCCTTCTTCCCCTCTCCCCCACCCCCATCAGCCCTCAGTTTATTCTCAGCATTCAAGAGTCTCTCATGGTTTGCCTCCCTCCCTCCCCCCAACTATATTTCCCCTTCTTCTCCCCCATGGTTTTCTGTTAAGTTTCTCCTAATCCACCTATAAGTGAAAACATATGGTATCTGTCTTTCTCTGCCTGACTTATCTCGCTCAGCATAACACCCTCAAGGTCCATCCATGTTACTACACAAGGCCAGATTTCATTCTTTCTCATTGCCATGTAGTATTCCATCGTATAGATAAACCACATCTTCTTGATCCGTTCGTCCGTTGATGGACACTTAGGCTCTTTCCATGTTTTGGCTATTGTTGAGAGTGCTGCTGTGAGTGAGCATTGGGGTGCATGTGCCCCATATGCATCAGCACTCCTGTATCCCAGGGCCTAATTTTACGACTAATTATGAAGCAGTGAGGGCATGAATTATCTCTCATCAAAAATCATACCAGGTCAATGAACTTCTAAATAGTTCTTGGAGTTACCTGCTCCCTCGTGCAATTCATAGCAATCCATATATTTAGGTAAGCTACAAATGTTCTCAGAAGCAGTGAATTCTAATCCTGTTCTATCATTAAATTGCTTTGTAATTCTCTGTTGCTTTTCTACTCCAAGTTTTTTTCCCACTATAAAAATGAATATGAACGTAATACTTTTCTCACGAGGACATTGTGAGGTATAATTAATTAATGTATGTAGCACATTCTGGGACACTCAAAGGAGAGATAGTGTATAAGTATAGAGCATTACACTAAAGTCTCTAAACTGACTTAATTATACAACAATGCACATTTTCAATATGGATATTTTGGCACTATATTTTCTGTGCCAATATTATAATTTAAAGTAATTATAGCAGCTTTACTTTTCAAAAAAAAGACATCTTTTTCTTAGAATACCAAATGCCACTAGTCTTTTAGCTACGGTTACCACGATAGCCTTAGTAAATTTCTATTAGGAGCCAAAAGTCATATGTAGGAAATTCAGTGAGAGTGAAGAAAATGATTGCCACAGTTAGTCTGGGCTATGGATGTTTATAATGACATGCTGAGACCATTAGTGATGCATTAGTGTTCAGAGGGTAGGCTTACCATGGTTTTGCATAGAGTCAGATTTGAATTTAAAACAAAATTTGATTAAATAGTGTCTATGTAGCAAAAGGCAACAATTTTAAGGGGGTGGGGAAAACTCTGGATGTCACAATGACAACCCTAAATTTTCTTTTGTTTGTTCCACCAAATTGAAAGCAATAACAACCCATCATCCACCTATTATGCATTAAGTCCCATAACTTGTCAGCTGCTGAAATAATTGTCCAACCACTTAAATATTTTCAATATATTCCAGCAAACAATGACAGTGTCAAATTCCCCCAAGTATAGAATTTATGATCTTAGAATTTACTTCCCGTCCTTATTGAATCCTATATACATATATGGGGTGTATATTAAACCCTACTTCTAATAACAGAATTATTTGAACTTATCATGCCTGTCATGTTATTCTCAAAGTAATTTACTAATAATAAACAATCTGCGAAATTTTTCTGTGCTACGGGCATTACTACTTCTGTTTCATTAGCATGTCTCTGACTCTGGTCCCATCTATGACTGCCAATGTCTGATTAGAGGAATTAGGAGTGAAACTGGAGATCAGAGCTAGATTGCAAGATGGGTGGTTAGTGGTTCTGCTACTCTTTGGTGTTGTACTTGTCAAAAAACGTCCAGCTGTGGTTCCACACAGGGATTGGTTTCGAAGTCTGACTCCCTGGTGGTAACTGGATGGCTCATATGGTTGAGCACCAGTCCGACTTCGGCTCAGGTCATGATCTTGCATTTCGTGAGTTCAAGCCCCGAGATGGGCTCTGTACTGACAGCTTGCTCAAAGCCTGGAACCTGCTTTGGATTCTGTGTCTCCTTCTCTCTCTGCTCTTCCTCTGCTCATGCTCTATTTCTCTCTGTCTCTCAAAAATAAATAAAGTCAGACTCCCTAGCCAAGCAGCAGTGCCATGAAGGCCAACATAGCAGTCACTGGCACAGGACAAAAACACTACCCTAATTCACACCTATTCTGAGCTCCTGCAGCCTGCACTTGATTCACTGTTCCTTGCTCGTGTTTCCATTCCTCTCTCCCAAGAAACCAACAGAAGACCAGAACGACCACTCATTTTTCTGAGAGGGTCAAGTGGAACTCATTATGATCTTAGAGCATTGGCATCAGGAGTAGTATATTTTGCTTGTCTGTTTCCTACTTTTTTGTGATGGTGACACTGTAAAAATAAAGTTGCAAGGATAGTAAATGCATAAGGGGAGCCATTGGATGGTCACGTGGTTCCCATAAAACAACTAATAAGAATTTGTCATTTCAAATATTATATAATACATACCCTCTTCAGTTTTCTTGTGGTTGTTAAACCTCTGATCCTAAGCACCCAAGAATTATGAGTTTCTTATTATCTATTTATTAGTGTATGTAGATAATGCTTGAGTAACACTATCAGCCTTAAATTGATTTTAATTAATCTCCAACCTGCTTGGCTATTTCTTACAAACTTTCATTAATCATTTGCAAAGATAAAGAAGTGTGAGTCTTGTATGGAGATGGAAATTCTTCAGATTTGTGAAAATGTTGAGTGTCTTAAGTGTATTCAGCAGTTCCAAAATAAATATTAGAGCTGTAGTGCAGTCTTTTTTTTTTTCTTTTTAAATGAAAATGTGAAAGATCCTGGAGTAATTGACATTGTTCAAATGATCAAATAAGCTTCTGAGCTCTCATTTTTATATCCTTTCTTTCCCGAATTCCATGCAGTAAAGTGAAAAGATCTAACCCTGCAAGTGGTTAAAACATGCTGTTTGCAGACTGGACATTTTGACGTATTTCAGGACAAAACATGGATGAGATCATATTCAGAGCGCTGACCACATAGCACCTTTGTAAAAAGTAGGGAAGGACACCTTCTGGAGGGACAGAGCCCTGAAAGCACAGTCACATCTCTCTAAATACTGAAGGGCCCCAACATACAGTTCTTGATCTTTCCTTTACTTACCCTTCCTCATTAGAGACACCTCATGTTATTAAATATCATCTTAAAACAGACATTCACTCAGCATAGCCAGCTTAATATCTCATTGATCTGTCAAAGTTAACATGGCCAAAAAATATCTCTGGCTTCCCTTACCCTCACTCAAACCTGATCTTTCCTAAGTCTTTCCCAATCCAATTAGTGGCACTACCCTTCACATGTATATTTAGCCCAAATTCCTAGATATCATCTTCAATTCTTTTCCCATCTCCTACTGCAACCCTGAAACATGTTCTGTGGGCTCTGTATTTACCTTAAATCCTGATTCAAGCCATTCTCACGCCCCCTCTGCTGTGACTAGCTAGTACAAGCCACTAGCATTTCTCATCACAACTCCTATCATAGCCTCCTAATACTTCCCTTGGTCTTTACTCTGGCTTAATATACAGTTCATTCTTCACACAGAAGTTATCTTTTTAAATTATAAACCAGACCATGGCATAGCACAGTTCAGATTCCTGCAACAGTTCCTCATCAGAGTTAGAATAAAATCCAAATATATGATCATGGTGAACAAGGTTCTACATAAAGGTTCTATATATCTGGTCACTCTCTAACTCTCATAACTCATCTAAAAAAACTCTACCTCTTGTTCTTAACCCTCTTACTATTGGTGTTTTGGTTCTTTCTCAGAAAGGTCATGCTTATTTCTGCCATAATATTGCTCTGGCCACCCATGCACTCCTACTACACATGTTTACTGAGTACCTATTATAGGATAGGTTGTTTTATGCAACGAAAAAATGGCAATGACAACAGAAACTCAAAGAATTTACATTCCTGTGCCTAAAGGAATATTCTATAATCTCTCATCAAGACTCCTAAAATAACCTCCTAACCCTTCTCTTTGCTTCTATTCTTACTCCCTTTAAATTCCATTCTTCACACAGTAATACGAGTATGGCATGCTCCATAGAGAGGTTTTTCTTCCTGAATATTCTATTCAAAACAGTGCACCTTGTCCACTCTAGGTCCCTATCACTTTTTATTTTTCCTTTTTTCCTTTACAGCTCTTATATTTACAGCTCATCTTACAGCTCATATATTTACGATCTAAAGTGGTATTATGGACTAATTTGCTTACTTTTTCTATTACCTGTCTTTCTCACTGGACTATAAGATTCAAAATGGCAGAGATTTTGTTTTTCATCACTGTATGGGATGTCACAATACACAAGCACAGGAAGGAGCTTAAACTGAATGGAATTCATTCCTTCCGGAAGTGAAAATGAAAGGTTTCAAACTTGGAGTTACCGAGAATGTAGAGGGGAATGCTCCATGGAGGGAAGTAAGGTTATTTCTAGGGGACTGTCTATAAAATACCTGGAGCAGTATTTTATACTTTCACCCTTTCATTGCCCAATACAGAATGATTTGTACAGTGTTTGTTCCAAAACTAAAGTCAGCATTATCCTCTGAAGACAGTGAACACTTGTCTTGGAATTATCCCAAACTGTTAATGTAGCTGGTAATACTGTAGAGAGATGAGAGCAGAGACTACAGTAAATGTGGACCTTCAGGGCTAAGGGGGAAAAGAAGACAAGGAAGGCAACTTTGCCTGTAGAAAATATCTTAAGTGAAGCCTGTCTGTTCATTCCTGCACATATGTCTCCAGCCTGCCTGCTCCTCAGCCCCTGTTCCCCTGAATTGTAGTCTGCTAATCTTCAGGCCGTGATTGTTTACACTGAGCCAGTGATCAGTGATCCAACTCAGGGAAAAAAAGGTTTGAATATAGATCTGCTCGATTGTAATTAGAGTTAACATTTCCATAACACTTGCCATGTACTAGGCACTGTTATACATGCTGTAAATATATTAATTTATTTAATTCTTGTAACTATTCCATGAGGTAGTTTCAATTATTATTCTCCCCGTTTTACAGATGATGTACAGAAATGGCAAAGGGACAAGACCAAGACCTTACAGTTTTTGAGTTACTTAATAATAGCCTTAAATCTGGAAGTCTTTCTCCATGCTCAACATATTTCTCTACTGTCTTCATAGAACAAACCCATGTCATTGCCCTATGTTAATCAACTTTGTTCTCTGTTCTTTAATAGAAATGAAAACTGAGAAAAGCAAGACTTGAGATAAACATACAACACACACACACAAAAAGAAATAAAGGAGAAAACAGAACAATTAATGCTATGGGAAACAAAATTAATTTAGGGTGCTAGTAAAATTCTAATAGTATCATTTAAATGATGCAAGAAGCTCTTTTACCCATAAGACATGATCAGAATGTTTTGAAACAAGGGTAAGTCAGAAATGTAAACTATGGTTGCTAAAACTTTAAAAAATTTTTTATGTTTATTTATTTTTGAGAGAGAGCATGAGTGGGACAGGGGCAGAGAGAGGGAGACACAGAATCTGAAGCTGGTTCCAAGCTCTGAGTAGTCAGCACAGAGCCCAATGTGGGGCTCGAACTCATGAGTCTGAGATCATGACCTGAGCCAAAGTCGGACGCCTAACTGACTGAGCCACCCAGGTGCCCCTAAAACTTTTTAATAATAGATCCAAAGAATAAAATGAATACAATAGAAGACCGACCAACAGTATAGAAAATAAAGGTAAAAATATTTCAAGAGATATAATTCAAAAAGATAAATACATTAAAAATTTGATAAACGTAGCTAATAAACATGATAAATTGAATCTATGAGGTCCATCATCCCACTATTAAGAGCTCATGAAAGAAAGAGAATGAGAGCAAGAAAAGGAAGCAGGGAGAAAGGGAAAGGAAGAAATGAAAGAAAGAAGGAAAATGGAAGAGAAGATGCATTATTAAAGGATGAGAACAAGGAAAATGTCATAATTAAGCAATAATAGAATAAATTGAGATATGAGTCTATATGAAAGGGTTTGAGTTTTAGTCGGAGAAAATGTTTTTTTTCTTTCATAGTTTATTGTCAAGTTGGTTTCCATATAACACCCAGTGCTCATCTCAACAAGTGCCCTCCTTCATTTCCATCACCCCTCTTCCCTTCTCCCCCACCCCCATCAGCCCGNACTGTTAATATTTTGAGGAACCTCCACACTGTTTTCTAGAGGGGCTGCACCAGTTTACATTCCCACCAAAGGAGAAAATGTTTTAAAGACATACATGGAAGAAAACTCATGAAATACAAAAATTCCAAATATTAAGAGAAAATTCTAATATGTTAAAGGTGCCTTATAAAAAGTGAGAATCTGAATTGCATCAATAACATTGGATATTGGAAAACAATAGAGGAGGTCCTAACAAAATCTAAAATTGGAAACTATAATTCTAAATCTAGTCCAGGACTGGATACATACAAGAACTCAAAAATCTGGGGCGCCTGGGTGGCTTAGTTGGTTAAGCGTCCGACTTTGGCTTAGGTCATGATCTCGCGGTTCGTGGGTTCGAGCCCCACGTCGGGCTCTGTGCTGACTGCCAGCTCAGAGCCTGGAGCCTGTTTCAGTCTGTGACTCCCTCTCTCTCTCTGACCCTCCCCTGCTCACCGTGTCTCTCTCTCTCTCTCCTAGAAATAAATAAATAAATAAAACATTAAAAAAAAACCCTCAAAAATCTATGCCCACTTTCTGTAAAAGTACTGAAAAATACATTTCACAAAACAAAATAAACTATATATATATATATGAGAGAGAGAGAGAGTTAGTTATAGAGGTGCTTTCAGGAGCTATGGAATCAATACAGAATATAAAAGTAAGAAAATTACTCAGTAATTGCTGATAGGTATCTATGCAGTAAGACTAGAAACTATTGGTCCAAATTAAAACAGAAGTGAAAAGGGCTCTGTGAAGCATTACTTCAAAACGATAGATTTCTTTCCTAAAAATATGACTGAAAAATGTGAATTTATTCTGTCAGTAAAGAAAAGTAAAGGCAATTAGAAATTGAGGGAAACACAAAAAGCTGTAAAGAAAACTACAGTTCTAGAATGAGAATTTTAAATGTGGCATGATTTTTAGTAATCTGTGTTCTGTAAGAAAAAAAGATTTTCCACTTAAG
>NW_027533089.1:6316448-6467352 GCF_008692635.1 Crocuta crocuta | reverse complement strand
GCACAATTTTAATTGTATTAAAATATTAATTAAATAATAATAAATATATTTATTATTTAAATAATTAAAATATAATTATATTTTCTTCCTTACAGGTAAATCACACAATTTAGATATCAGTGAATGATGTTTTATAATTATTGTAAATGCTTTTTTAGTTTATTATATTTAGATCAACTTATTGTCAAGGATCACAAAATCGTTGATTATATCATAGAATTATTTAAATTAGCATGTGAAAGAAATTTATAAAAATGACAGAAATTGGAAGAAGGTGGGGTCCCTGCATGGCTCAATCAAGCATCCAATTTTGACTCAGGTCATGATCTTGTGTTTCATGAGTTTGAGCCCCGTGTCAGACTCTGTGCTGACAGCTTGGAGCCTAGACCTTGCTTCAGCAAGCTTCTCTCTCTCTGTCCCTACACTACTTGGGCTCTGTCTCTGTCTCTGCCTCTGTCTTTCTCTCAAAAATAAATAAACACATAAAACATTTTTTAAGAAATTGCAAGATAACATGACATGAGGTATAGGAACATGTAAGGAAGCTAATGTCTCATATTATATATAAAGAGAACTCAATAGATTCTGCCTAAAATTGATGAAGTAAGATTTGGAACTCTAGATATTTAAAATTATGGTAATAGTCACTAGAGTAATTAAAATCAGAAACAGAGTGGTAGAGGAAGGGAGAGGGGGAATTAGAAGATATTGTAACTGATCACTTTCTACTTGCAACACTAATCAGTCAATATTTTCTAAATCAACCAGCAGTGGCACATGCATATCACTTAGAGATATAATGGTCATCTCCAAAATAACCAATTTTTATCATTTTTATAGGAAGTAATTAGTTAGATGAAAACTATGAAATTTTGATATCAAGGTGACACAATGTGTAAAACAGGGCCTAGAGAAATCAGTCTTCTGGCTGAAAAATAATAAAGCATTATTACAAAGTAAAATATTGTTAAAAGAATGAACTCTATGAGATGTGTAAATTAATCTTTAATATGAATTATAACCATTCCTTAGTTCCACTAAAGGGCAAGGAATTTAAGATAAACAATGATAAAAAAAGAAAAAAACAAATTAAAAAATAAAAAAAAAGAAAAAAAAAGATAAACAATGATGAATAAATAAAGTGTAAGATACATTTAAACACACACACTAGTTTTTGCTGCATAAAACAACCAAATATCTCAATGACATTCAGCAATAAGCTTTTATTATTATTAATATTATTTTGCTTACATGTCAGCTATGGCAACTTCTTTAGGTTTTAGGTCTTCTGCAATGACTCAGCTCCATAGTCCAATTCAGGAATCTAGAATGATTGAAGCATCAGTTTTCTGAAAAATGCTTTTCTCGTGGTAAAAGTTGGAAGTTTCTACAAGGATATATGAAAACACATGCAGCCTTTTGAGTTCTAAGTTCAAAGTTTACACATTCACTTCAACCTTCATGCCATTGGGAAAAGCACATCACATGCCCAGTCTCAACATCAATGGGGCAGAAAATACACTTCTCCTGGGAGGAGGGGAAAGGGATAAAGACTTGCTGAACAGTTATCTAAGCTACCACAGACACGTAGATGAAATCATTTCTTTCTATTGAGCACTACTGATTTCATTCAGAAATACATTTTAGGAAATTATTATTCAACCAGACTTTACCTGTATTTGTTTCTCAAGTATAAAAAGACCAATAAAAGCTTTACAAGTCAAGCTGCCAATAAAGCTAAGCTAATAGAGTAATATATAACCAAACCATTATTTATCATCTCACTATAATCAGACACTAAAGAAACTGCATGGTAAATTATTCTCAAAAAAGAAAAGTATTGTTTATTCATTATCTCATCATACACATTTATGTATACATTATATTAATTCTAGAAACATAACATTCATCTTTTGTGTGAATAGAATATATATAGCAGTTTTTTGTATAGCATTTGATACAAAATGCTTACTTTGTTCTGTTGAATAGCACTCTCACTTGGAATATTAAAAATAAATTATCACATTGGATACAACATAGTCTGGTGAAGGTTGACTAAAAGTAATAAGCAGTTCTCAAATGAACTTCCTAATATATATTTAAAAGCTTTTTAATCATAAGAAATATCACTTTTGACCAAAAGAATTATTGTACAGTGACTTTTCTTTGATTTAAAAGGAGAAATATTATAGTCTTTTAAGATAAACATTGATTTGAATTTCACAAATGAAGCATGGCTAACCATTACATTTTTTTTATTATTTAGATACAGCTAAAAACAACAGTAATTTTAGGCTTAGAGACATATGGATTTAGTTGATTGGCCAGCATGTTCAACCATCTAAATTCATTTTAGAAGCATTTTAAATGAATCAGCTGGTAAAACTTCAGGCAGAAACAACAACAGGCAAACTGAAAAGGAGGCCATTTTTCTCTTGATGTTTCTTTGTTTCTCTTTTTTATCTTCTTTCTCCATTTCCAGGCCAGGAAATAAAGTAAGTCCTCATGCAAACCTAGTTGGATAACTGTTGTGGTCTTGTCCTTCCTTCCTGGAACCTCCCAACCTCCCCAAATTTCAAAACTGTTAAGACCTACACATATTTTAATGATTTATCTGTACTGGAAAGAATAAGAGTCTTACAAAGGCCTGTGTGATCCTCAAACTTTAGAAAACCTATTAAGGGGGAAAAAATCAATACAATTTCCACTGAATTGAGTAATTCAGCAAAGCCCTTTGCTGCAAATACATAGAGAAAATGGATGAATGACTAGATAGGTAGATAATAGCTAGATATCTAGCTAATAGATCAGAGAGAGAAAGATAGACATGTATTTGTATATATATGTATGTATACATATACACACATCTTATATATATTTATACACATGCATATGTATGTCTATGTGTGTGCACATCCTAATAAATCTACATAGGTGCAATGCACTATTTTGATGATGTTCCTGCATTAAAAAAATCTCACTAAACCACCTTGAATTCATTCCTGACTTAGATTTTCATAATAAATCAATGACTTAGGGCAGCAGTATCAGTGGGACAAAAACAAAGATTGTCCAAGAACTATATCCAAAATTTACAAATTTTTGTTGAATTCTTCTGAGGAAAGAATTAAATGCAGATATTTGCCTTCTTTTTTGCCAAGTGATCTTTCCAGTTTTTTAGTTAAATTTTTGTCTTCATTGGTCTTTCAGGTTATCTACCTGTCAAATCTCTCATTCTTATAATTGTGACCTTTTAAATAAGTAGATAATTTGGACCCTTCATTAATTCAGCTTGGCCCAGATCTTCCACAACCAGGCCAAATTGATGATATTTCCTGGTGCATAAATAAGGGAAAGTGAAATACTTAGCAAACAATTATGACACTTAGTAGGTAGTCACTAAGCCTTTGTTGAATGATTCAATGAACGAATCCTATAAAACCAGAACTAAAAGACAAACATGGCTCATTTTTTTTTTATTTTACAATATTTCAACTCAAAAATGTTGGAGATGTCACTTGATGAAGGAGAAAATGAGTATCTGTATTTAATTCCTTCTACATGAATGCTTAAAAGATTTAAATACAGATTTATAAGATAAATTTTTCCTGGATGTATTCCTTGAAAAATCTTTTTTTCCCCACCAGCACCACTGCTTTAAATTATTGATTTGTCATTAAACTATACGTCAGGAATACATTTAAAGTAAGTTTAGTGAGAAATGTTTATGTGAGAACATCATGAAATAGTGTTCTCTATAAGTTTATGGGTATGTAAATGAATACATTTATTCTTGAAATATTCTATGAAAGAGTTTTACTGATGTGGTCATGAAAGTGTGCTGTTCAAGTCTCTTGCTATGAAGAGCAAAATTCACAGAAGGCCTCAGCTGCTGATGCTCCTCTAGATCTACCCTATCCCTGGGCTGGCCACACCAAGGCCAGGCTTCCAGACAAAGATGGAAAATAGTGAAGGACACATGCTCAGTCTTACAAGACTTGACACTACTTTAATGAGTGGCTTGGGCTCAAGGGCTCTCTATTAGCCTTAATAAAACTTTCTTAATGCTGAGCTTTGGTATGAGACTCTTCTTCCTGATTCTTCCTTCCTTCCTCCTCTCTCTCACAGGTGTCAAACCTACAAGACCATTTTGAATGCTCTTCCCATTTTGTTTGGCTCTGTCCACTTTACCTTTGATAGATTTCCCCCAGTATATCTCTTGGACTTCCAATCCTACTATATCATCTGTTTCTCAGACCATCCTAACAGAGCTGAATAATTCAATTTAGATAAAATTTTATCGATTTTTTTTTTCTCCTTAAGATCTTCTCTAAGGTTTGAGGCTCATTCAGGCTCTTAGAGAACTCTTATTCTATGCCATACAGATAACATATTAGAATTAACCATTAAAATATGTATCAGTTTCAACAATTTGGAGCTTTTATTTACAGTGGGAAGGGCAGAACGGCAAGGCAACCCCCAAATAGGTATTTAACCAAGTTTGTGTATGTATGTTAGGCCTCTGGGTTGCATATGTAGAAAGGAAATGAGACAGAGAAATGTGGCCTACTTTTCCATTACCCCACTCTTGTCCCTACTTAGAACTTCAATAACACTTCCAAAGTAAGTTCAGGCTATTGAACAAAATGGTTGTTGAACAGAACCAGATCTAGCAGATATTGCCATTATGTCTCTGAGCACAAAAATGATTATTTTACTAAAAGAGTTTAAAATGTAGTTTTAAAAATTTTAATGGTTAGCCATGCTTCATTAGTGAAATTCAAAGCAAAGTTTATCTTAAAAGATCTTCTATTTTAGTAGAGGTCCTATTTTAGTAGAGGTCACAGAAAATTAAACTCATCAAGCTATGACCTTTTTCTAAAAAAAAAAAAGTAGCATTTCGTATGTCTAAGGAGCTCTCAGATATATGCTTATGTTTCTTAATTTTTAAAACTGCATTTTAATCCAATTTAATTTTCACTAGGCTGGCAGCAATGCTTCAGATGTGCTTTGTCTAGCAAACGTGATCATTCTTTTTTTCCCATAATTTTATATCAAGCATGTTTCATTGAATTGTTTTATTGTTATTTTCTTATCATAAACATGAAAATAATTTGGAAAGAATGCCTGGAAGAGGAGAGCAATAAGTTGTATACCCTGTAAAAACTTTACAACATAATATAAAAACTACAATATATGTATAGTTGAATTGCTTGACAGAAAAAAAAAAAAACACATTACCTGAAGTCATTCTAATTGGATACTTACAAAAATGCAAGACTATCAAAGAAAAATTCTTCGATTCTATCACAGAACACTACTGAGACATCTGTAAGACAGCTAGGAAAAGAATAAAATAGTGCTGAGAATTTTGAAAGAAGATGTGAATAAATGGAGAGACTAGCTAGTGCTGCTTAGAATGAGTACGGGGTTTGCTGGCCTGTCGAGGAAGCTACCGCAAAGACCCACGAAGGAAACAAATTTCTAAGTCCCAGACACATCACAGTTTCTACTTCTTAAGTACAAGGCTGAGTTCCCTTGTCTCAACAGGAGTGCCCTTTGGAGGATATGTAATCATGACCATATCATAATGTGCCCACTGAATACCTCTTCCTGGCCATGTATGAGTCTAAATGAGACATAACAGAACCATAGCAGGTGACGGGGAGTTAGGACAAAGGTTGGCCACATCTCCCTCCAAAGCCTGCTGGCAAAGACAAACCCTGGTTTGAATCAGAAGATCCACCATTTACTAATGTATTTTACTCATCGTAAATTGATTGTCTCCCCCCAACACTGCTCCTGAGAGAATATAAACTCCTCGGGGGCAGGTGTCCTTGCAGATTTTGTTAGCTTATGTGACCAACTACCAAGAATAATGACAGGCACAGAATAGACACTCAAAAAATAACCGGATTCAATGAATAAGTCTCCTCCTTTGAGAGACTGTCAGACCTTTGAGAGTAAGAACCATGCTTAATCGGGGTTTGTAAATCCAGCATCCAGTTCACTGACTGAGACCTTTCCAGCATCAATGAATACATATTGAACTGATTGATTGATTATTTGGAAGTAGAACTAACATAAAAAAAACTTTTCCTCCCGCTTTAGAGATAGCACATTGGAAAGCTATCTTTGGGTTACATATATAAGACTTTGGATTATCAGGTGTCCTGCAAATTCTTCTAATCAGTTGTGAGTTTCAAGGACAAGACTGAAAACGTATTTCATTTTTCTATGGAATAGACAGAGGCTTATGCAATTCTCAGGACAGAACATGACTGAGGGGGACATTTCTCACAACTTAAACATTTATTTTTTATTTTTGTTTTTAAATGTTTCTTCATTTATTTTGAGAGAGAAATAGAGAAAGCATAAATCAGGAAGGGATAGAAAGAGGGAGAAAGAGAATCTAAAGCAGGCTCTGCATTATCAGAGCAGAGCCTGACATAGGACTTGATACCATAAACCATGAGATCATAACATGAGCCTAAATCAAGACTCAGACGCTTTAAAAAAAATTTTTTTTAATGTTTATTCAATTTTGAGAGACACAGAGAGCATGAGTGGGGAGGGAACAGAGAGAGAGAGAGGGAGACACAGAATCCGAAACAGGCTCCCGGCTCTGAGCTGTCAGCACAGAGCCTGACACAGGGCTCGAGCTCACAGACCGTGAGATCATGACCTGAACTGAAGTCGGATGCCCAACCAACTGAACCACCCATGCACCCATGACTCAGATGCGTGACTGACCGAGCTACCCAAGCACCCCATAACTCAAAACATTTCTAGAATTGCTCCTTCCCCATGCACCTCTGCTACACTAATATATTTTTCAATTAGTTATTGTGAAATAATTTTAGTTTTACAGAAGAGTTGTTAAGAGTACAGATAGTTCCCACATACACTTTATGCAGTTTCCCCCAAAGGTGGCATCTTACATAACAATGGCACTTTTTGCCAACACTACGAAATTAACATTGGTACACTATTAATTAAGTTACAGTCTGTATTTGTATTTCACCACTTTTTCCATTATCCTCGTTTTATTACAGGATCCATGTTACCTTTAATCATAATGTCTTCTTAGTATCCTCTGACCTGTGGCAATTTCTCAGTCTTTCATCATTTTTCATAATCTCGACTGACAGACATTTTTGAACATTTGTGGTCAGGTGTTCTACAGAGTGTCCCTGAATTTGGGTATTATCTATTGTGTCATGATTAAACTAAACTTAAAGATTTGGGGAAAGAACAGCACAGAGGTGAAATGTATTTGTCCATTAATTTTTAATATTCCAAGAGATAATTGCTATTTTACAAAGCAAGGTGAGCATTTCATATTGCATGTAACACGTGTCAAAACTGATGTCAGTTTCTGGTTGTGCTAAGCCTAGAAATCCCAATAGATAGCTGTTTTGTGTACCAGAACACTTTAACACATAATCTAGATGTACAAAGGTAAGCTGGAAGCCTAGTCTGGAGTGGAGGTCAAGACCTAATTTAAATGGTTGGGTGAAAACATCTACTCCTGTTTTGGAGTTTCTAGTTACTGATCCCAGCAGCTGCTGGAAAAGAGGAATAAGAGACTACTTAGTGGCATATACCAAGCTACTTATATTGATGTCATGGGGCATGAAATAGGATGTAATACTTGACACATAGTAACTGTAATAAATATTTGTTAAATTAATAAATAAACGACTAAACAGCCAAGTCACAAAAGCACATCTCCTGGTATCAATGACAGAATATTAGGCTTTCAGGACAATGGATCCGACCCAATATATCTGCAAGTTTTCTTTTTAGGGGTCATGGTAATCTAAAAAATTGCTTAATAACAGGTAGTTGAGAAACTGAGAAAAGATCTCATCAAAGATTACACGTAATATAAAAGCTAGAAATTAAGTTGAGCCACACTTAATGTTTCTTCTTGCTCTCTTTTTGAACCAAAAGGAATATTCTAGAAAAAATATTTGTGTTTTCCTTATTTTAATTTGATCTATGTAGCTAACAACCTTAAGTCAAGGTCATTACATGTTTTATATTGAAATAAAGTGTATTGTGTTCAGTACGGACCAGAATTTTCTTTTCTGTTGCTAGACTTAACTGTTGTGTGTATTCTTGGTAGATTTTATTTTTGTTATTTTTAGCATTTCACTTTGGAGGAATCTAAAAATGCACATATCACTGAAAAGGCAGGTTTTCTATTTCTGAAATAATTCCCCCTTAAAGACTGTTCCTGGTTTAAAGAAAATTTGGAAAAGGTTTTCTCTTTGAAAAAACTCATATGATTGAAGAGATTTCACCTTCAAAGAGTTTTACTCCAGAGGGAGCCCCCTTTGAGAATTTTAAGCATTGCATGGGAAATGTATTCTTTGAAGATTTTCGTGTTAAAAAACAGTTGCGTGACTTGGGTATCCTCTTTGAAGTTTTTTTTTAAAAACAATATTGAAAGGATTTCCCCCTTTGACTGTTTTCATGTTACCAAGTACTGCTTTTCTGAAAAATGTTACTTTCTACTCAAGTGGTTTGCTTCTCTTTTCATTTTTCCCCATTATTACCATATCTTTTATTATTTTGGTCTAATAGGAGAGATAGAAGATGCTACAATACCAGGACTCCTCCTCCATATGATAAAACTAGAATTGGATTTTCCAGTCTCACCCTGCATCAGATCAGAATCAGAAGCACCATAAAAATTACTACCCCATATAAGGAACCAATGTGGAAATGTGACCTCATATAGGAGGTTTTATAAGGATTGGTGATGTCTGGATGACTTACTCAAGAACATCGTAAATTGGTTATAGGTAATAGAGAACACCTCAATGAATCACTTCTTCATAAATCCCTAAATCAGATACAGCTAAAGAAGAGACAAAGAAATCTTTTGGGGCAGATCAAATGAGGCATATTATCATGACCAATATCAGGTTTCCTTCATTTGACTAACTTCCAATGAGACTCTACAAGGTCCTAGGTGCCAAAGAAGACACGGAATAAATAAGACATCAATGTTACGCTAAAGTTTTCACTCTTGCAAAGAGGCATAAAATGCACAAAAATAACTATAACTTCAGGTCTTGTGTTAATAAGTGCATCAATACTAGAAAGTTCTTATCAGCGTTTAGAGAACGGCAAAGCTACTTCTGATTAGGGGGATAACAGTCTTCATATAGGAAGGAACATTGTAGATAAGCATTAAAGCAATGTTTTCAACTGAAGAATAGTAACCTGTAATTGGGTCAAGACTCAATCTGATGGGATAACACTAGCATTTTCTTTTAATGAAATAGAATGAGAGAGAACAGAATACAGTACAATAAAAAAGAAATTTTATACCACTCAAAGTAAGGGAAAATGTGCTTTCATGAAAATTGTGTTGCATTTTATTTTTAAGTACATGTATGTGCTTGTATTAGTTGCGATGCAAAATACAATTCTTACAGTGAGTCTCAGTAAAACAAAACAAAAATCAAAAACCAGTTGAGAGCCACTACGTTAAAAGATGGGAAAGATTTCAAGGAGGAAAATGAGCTAGGATACATTTTTGGCAGAAGTCGAAAGACAGAAACATATTGAAGGACAAAGTAGCTCAATATCTAGAAGATAGAATTCACAAGAAGAGTGAAATAAGGTGGGAAAAGAAATACGAGGTAAGGAAAGGAGTGACTTTTGGAGGAATTTGAAATATTTTTTTTAATGTTTTTATTTATTTCTGAGAGAGAGAGAGAGAGAGAGAGAGAGCGACAGCATGAGTGGGGGGGGGCAGAGAGAGGGACACACAGAATCCGAAGCAGGCTCCAGGCTCCAAGCTGTCAGCACAGAGCCCGACATGGGGCTCAAACCCACCAACTGTGAGATCATGACCTGAGCCAAAGTCGGCACTTACCCACTGAGCCACCCAGGCGCCCCAAGGGAAAGATTTTTTAACCTTATTTCTTAAAAGAATAATACATCTCTATAATAATGATGTTTTACCCTATTTTTAGTATTTTTAAATTTACATTATATATACACATTTCTTCTTTTTGAAATTACAAACACCACTCTCCTTCACTCAGTATTGCAATATACCACTAATCTCTCCCACTTACAATTTCTACTTCCTGCAATCTATCAGTGATGGGCTAATTTTCCTACTACATACTCTGATACTATTACTTCCTGTCCAAAAGTCTTCAATAGCTCCCCTCTACTTTAGAATAGTACCTGAAGTCTTTAGCTTAGATTTCAAATTCCTCCAAGGGTGGAATAAAAATAAATATATGTTAAAAAATCTTTTAAAAAATTCTTTCCTTTTAGTTGTGTTCTCAAGTGAGAAGAATAAAAAGTTTCACTATGTGGCACTATACCAACACTACATGTAAATTACCAGCAACCTACTATAAAACTGGCAATGAATTCATAGGCCTTTTCTTGTTTTCTTATTTTTAGCATTAGGCTTCTCTTTTCCTTATCATTTAGAAATTATAAGTCCATAGACTTCTTTTTATTTTTTTTAATGTTTATTCATTTTTGAGACAGAGCACACACATGTGCGAGCACAGGTAGGGGAGCGGCAGAGAGAGAAGGAGACAGAGGATCCAAAGTGGGCTCTGTGCTCACAGCACAGAGTCAGATATGAGGCTCAAATTCACAAACCTCGTGATCATGACCTGAGCTGAAGTAGGGCATTCAACCAACTGAGCCACCCATGTGCCCCTCAGAGACTTCTTTTAAAGTTATATCACTGTTATGTGTAGTAACTTACGCATAAATGTAGAATTCATATTGCTAATATGTCTAAGAATTACCATAACTCAAGAACACCCCTCAAAGGCCAGTGCTTCATTAGATTTCAGTATTTAGCACAATGTCTGATGCGTAGTAGGTAATTTTGCTATATTTGGTAAATAAAACTACAAGATTTCCAGTGAAATTTGGATTTCAGATAAACAGTTAACTTTTTTTGGTATAAACATGTCACATTTCAGATAAACAACAAGTAATTTTTGAAGTAGACCCCAAACATTGTATTGCATGGTACATATTTACGTGTTCATTGTTTTTATGAAATCTAAATTTCATATTTTATCTGGCAACCCTAATCGGTGTTCACTAATGTTAAAGGAACGAGTAAATACTTGTATGTAGTCTTTTTTATTGTGATACGATATATGTAACATTAAATGTATCATTTTAATCACTTTTAAATTTAAGACTCCGTGGCATTTAGTACATTCCTATTGTACAAATATTACCACAATCCATCACCAGACTTGTTCACCAGCTCAAACTGAACTGTACCCATTAAACAATAGTTCCCCATTACCCCATCCCTCAACCCCTGGTAATCACTAGTCCACTTTCTGTCTTTATGAATTTGTCTGTTCTAGATCTCTCACATAAGTGGAATCATGCAATATTGATCTTCAGTGTCTGGCTTATTTCACTTACCATAATGTTTTCAAGGTTCACCTATGTTGTATCATGTGCTAGAACTTCTTCCCCTTTTAAGGCTGATTGTATGTGTTTTTATTAGAGCATCTTCTTAGAATGCCAGCATAAAGATCACCCTGTAATCCTCAAACAGCCTTTCAAGCTTTGCCCCAATTCCAGCACTTTGAGAGCAAGAATTATGATTCTTCCTACGTCCTATTTACAAGTCAACAGTTTTCCATTCCTTGCAAGAACACAAAGTGAGGTCAGAGGTCAACACCACCTGTAACAGAATCATTCAATAAACTCATTCCTTCTTCTGTCCCTTAGTGTGGCTGCCTTCAGCAAGCGCACCTTCTCCCTTTTCCCGACTCTAGCTTATCATCCCAATCCTTCCAGACCAGCCACCATTCTGTCTCAGCTCTAACAACCTTCTGCCCAACTGCTACTCTCTGCTGGAGGTGATAGCCCATTACAATATGTTCAGTAAGCAATTTTCATGGCTATTTGCTAGCCTAAGTTGAGTTCTTTTTATTATTTTGAAAAATTTACAGTCACTGACACATCGTTGGCCATTTGAAATGATGTTTGGTGACTATACATTTAATTCCATGGTAAAACTTTTTAAAATATTTGGATATATATTTAGATAATAATATTTTGATAGAGCTGAGATTTGTTGAATTTTCAGCTCTATTAAAGCAATTTTGTACCATTCTCCATATATATGAGGTGGTTGCTAAGGAACTATTCAATGTAAATATCAAGTAATTCAGGTTTGTGCTTCAAAGGGCAAAGAGCTAAATTTGAGAGATCAGATGGAGACAATAGTGGTTTTCTTTTTTTTCTTTTCCCCCCACTTGAAAATGTGAAGAGATACTGCAAAGTCTCCTTTTGTTTCCTAGGCAAGATGAATCAACCATGGCACCCTATGCCTTCCCTCTCGTGAAACTTGCCACATCTTACAGTAAAGACTGCCTTATATTCCCTCTTATTCCCTTCTCAATTCCCTAGGCCGAACACAAATTCAAGTCTACTGTAGGCTGTCAATAAATACTTCTTGTTTAAGTAAAAAAAGGGATAAACTGGCTAGACAAATAGAGTAGCTTCTTTGCTTTTCCTCGACTTTGCCTGGGTTTTCTTTCTTCTAGAAGCAGCAACAGTTATGTAGGGAATCTAGCACTGGGCAATGGATGTAACCCATTATACCGACTCTCACACTAAAAGTCACTAGCTCAGGAATGGCAACATGATCCAAACATGGCCAAATCACAATCACTTTTGGATTTTTGCTGGATAAAGAGAAACCCTCTTTCCCCTGGGTCACAAGGAGTCTTCCACTCAATAAAGCCAGCATAGAGAGAGCAGACCTGACCACGAGAAAGGCTGAGGCTTCCTGACAAACCTTGAGTACCTGAATCCAATTCTGCCTGACCTTTTCTATCTCTGTACTTTTCATTTTCAGGAGTCAATGTATTCCCTTTTACTGTTTAAGAGTTTGAATTTTCTGTCATTTGTGAACAAGAATCTTGTCTGAAGTAGCAAGTTTTAAGGTAGGTGGCCCATTTGAAAAGCTATAGTAGTTATGAGCAATATTTCTTATTGTACAGGTAATTTAAATTACTCTCAAATTTAACTGTTGTTGTTAACTGTATAATAGACACTGTTGTTGTCCTTTTCCAAAGATATTCCGTAACTCCACACTGTGAATTAGCCAGGCATTTTGAGCAGAATCAACCATACCTCCTGCTATGGTACTCTAAGCACTTGAAATCCCCGGCTCACAGTGATAGTTTAAGGATAGGCGTGTGGCCTTAGTCCATCCAACCAGAGTGAAAATCAGAACTTAACACGCAATGGTTTTAGAAAGAAAATCTCCCTTCTGAATGGATGTGGTGTGCAGCTATATGACCCAGAACTGCTGCAGCTATTTTGCTACCATAAGGAAAACCAGCCAGAGGAAAGAGTCAACACGTACAGAAAGACAAAGCTGTGAAAATTAGGAAAAAGTAAGGTCTAATCTTTAATCAATATAATCTACCTCTGGGCTTTTTAGTTCATGAACCAGTATGTTTTATTTATTGTTGAAGTCACTTGAATTTAGTGTTCTGCTACTTGGGTTTGAGAATATTATGTTAAAATGTCTGAATTAAACCACCCATCAGTCAACTGATAAAATAAGAAAATTCATGGCAAAGTGCCTTATTTTGCAAGAATACCTCTTTTGAGGAGCCAAAAGCCACATATTTGAAAGCACCTACCAAAGATCATAGCATGTAGGAATACAAGACATAGTGACTGAATTGCTGAATGTTATTTTTAACATTAGCGATCATTTTAGTTATACCAGGCAATGCTAAGGATTTGACATGCACTTTTTCATTTAATTCTCACATCAGATTACAATAACAATAACAATTGGCTCAGGGCTGGACATATGACCCAAGCTATCGAATGAATCTCAAAACTTTTGTAGGAGATACAGAAGAAGAGGCCTACTGTTTTCCATTGGATATGAAGCTGCAAGAGTACAGGCCAGAATCATCCTCACACACTTGATGACGGTCCTCTCTGAGAATGGGACCAACACAGAAGAAACAGAGCTAAGAGTTATAGAAAAAGCAGATCTTCACATAATCATTTAAAGTTCTGTGCTCAAAGTTTTCACCTGTTCTATATCAGTTATCTGCTTCTGTGTGTAAAACAAACAAACAAAAAAAAAACAAGTCCAGTGACTTAAAACAATAAGCATTTATATTTGCTCATGAGTCTGTGCATCAAGTGAGTAGTTATATGGATCTGGTCAGGCCAGTTCATTTTGACTAGGCTTACTTACATGTATGTGGTCATCCAGGGACTGACTGTACTATCAGAGCTTCATTTACATACATGGTGGTGAATTGTCTATAGGCTGGGGCTAAAGAGAACTACAACTGATCTTCCATTGTCTGACACCAGAGTCCATGCTTGCTCACATGGCGATAACAGTGTTTTAGGAGAGGGAGCAGAGAGTGTGCAAGAACTGTTTACTCTTGTATAAGGAACATCACTTCTGCCACATGTTATTGGCAGGTCACAGGGAAGCCCAGATTCAAGTGGGAGGGAAAAGATTCTGTGTCCTGATGGAAGTCTCATTAGAAAGAGTGTGGATGCAGGGAGGCATGAAAAATTGTTTTTTAAATAAATCTACCACATGGGCCTAAATTGAGTTCTACTCTTAGAGATCTCGGTTATGTGAAGCACTAAATTCACTTTTTTTAATGTTGTTTTTATGTTTATTTATTTTTGAGAGACAGAGTGTAAGCGGGGCATGGGGCAGAGAGAAAGGGAGACACAGAATCTGAAGCAGGATCCAGGCTCTGAGCTGTCAGCACAGAGCCCGACATGGGGCTTGAACCCATGAATTATGAGATCATGACCTGAGCCAAAGTCAGACACTCAACTGACTGAGCCACCAAGCAATAAATTCACTTTTTAATCAATCTTATTTATATCTAGTTTTCTATCTCTCATATCTACCAGAGTTTTAACTGATACAATGATTGCCTCCCTCTTTGTAGCTATATTTTGGGCTCCTAGAGGGTGAGAGTCACATACACATTTATGTCCCTCAAGGTTACTCTTATTAGGTGCTTGAAAATTTTACTGTTTTAAGCTACTATAGCAGAGGAGGCATCATATCAGGACTGTCCACTAGTAGCCACTAGTTATATGGGACTATTGAGGGCTGAAATGTGGCTAATATGTGTAACAAACTTTTAATAGTATTCAATTTTCTTAGTTTTCAATTTTTTAACTGATATTTAAATAGCCGCAGGTGGCTAATGATTAGTCTTGTAGACACATCTTGACTGATAATCTCACCGATGCCCCAGGCTGGCTGCATGACTATGGATCAATCATAGAAGCCCTTCTAGTGTTAGGTCCCTTACCTGTTTGGTGAAGTGATTAGACAGGTGTTTAATAAGCAAACTCTTAGTTTTAACATTCTATGATTTCAAGTAATTCAGTAATTTTTGCTGGAAGGATGAAAAATTCTGAGGGAAGTTTGGTATTTTGTGAGGATATATAAATGGTATGAAAGATTTTTTCTTCTTTAAAATAGTATTTATGGCTCTTTTTCTTGCATTCAAGGTAGTAAGTGAGCACTAAGGAAAATTGCCAGTCAAGGAAAGAGGAAAATCAAAGTCGACTATAACTGGGATGATCGTATAATCTATTGTCCAAACAGGCACTTTTGAGAGTGCAAAGGGCACTAATGACAATTACAATGTGACAAGTGGAATCCAGAACTGTCCCAGACAAACTAGGCTATATGGTCACTGTTTATATAACCCACAATGAGCCTTAATATAAACTAACAGCATAAACATGGGACTAATATAATGCGTCCCAGTGTATGCACTTTCTGTTACCTGTCATACTACAGGCATAGATTTTATAGTATATAAAGAAAGAAATGGATGATATAGCTTTCAGTCAATTCTTCAAAAAATAATTGTTTCCTATGGCTAGGGCTTCAAAAGGTATTGAACAACAATGAATTAAAGATCAGGACAGCAAGAGAGTACCTCTGTAAAAACTTGCAGACTAAAAACAGATCTTTTAACAACCACTCAAACACAGGATAGAATTTACCTCTTCTATACTAGAATTAGCAGTCTTTTGTTAAGACACTTACTACTTCTTAAATTCTAGGAAAATAGAAAAAAATAATCTCTCATTTATACGAATGCTAATTTGCTTACAAATCGAGAAGGTAGTTTAACTATAATAATTATAATGGTAGTTTTTACATTCTCATTACAACATTGGAAATAATTTTACTTTGAAAACAAAATAGACCTTAAAAAGATCAACTACTATCAATTTTATGGAGCATTTCAACCAATAATAACTACTTTATTTTACTTTCTTTCTGAACCTGTCTGTATATTTAAAGTGTGTTTCTAGTGGACAGTATATAGTTGGTTCTGCTTTTTATCCAGAAACTGATAATATCTGTCATTTAATTGAACTGTTTGGGCCATTAATATTTAATGTTAATATTGATAAAATTGGACTTAAATCTATTACCTTAGTTTTGTTTTTTCTTTATCCTATCTGCTTCATCATTTCCTTTTTCTTTTCTTGCCTTCTTTTGATTTCTTTTATTTTTTTAAGTTTTTATTTAAATTCCAGTTAGTTAACATACAGTGTAATACTAGTTTCGGGTGTACAATATAGTGATTCAGTCCTTCCACACAACACCCAGTGCTCATGATAACAAGTGCGCTCCTTAATCCCTGTCACCTATTTCACCCATCCTCCCACATACCTCCTCTCTGGTAACTATCAGTTTGTTCTCTGTAGTTAACACTGTGTCTTTGTTTGCCTTCTTCTCTTGCTCTTTCCCCTCTGCTTTTTCTTTTGTTTCATAAATTCCACATATGAATGAAATCATATGGTGTTTGTCTTTCTTTGACTTATTTCATGTAGCATAATACTCTCTAACTTTATCCACATTCTTACAAATGGCAAGATTTCATTCTTTTTATGGCTGGGTAATATTCCATTGTGTGTGTGTGTGTGTGTGTGTGTGTGTGTGTGTGTATCTCACATCTTCTTTATCCATTTGTCTGTCCATGGACACTTGGGCTGTTTCCATAATTTGGCTATTGTAGATAATGCTGCTATACATATTGGGGTGCATTTATCCCTTTAATACGTGTTTGCTTATTCTTTGGCTAAATACCTAGATGTGAAATTGTTGGATTGTAGGGGTAGTTCTATTTTGCCTTTTTAAGGAAACTCCGTACTGTTTTCCAGAGTGGCTACACCAGTTTACATTCCCACCAACACTACAAGAGGGTTTCCTTTTCTCCATATCCTCACCAGCACCTGCTGTTTCCTGTATTGCTGAATTTAGCTATTCTGACAGGTGTGAGGTGATATCTCATTGTAGTTTTGATTTGTATTTCCCGATGAAGAGTGATGTTGAGCATCTTTTCATGTATCTGTTGGCTATCTGTATATCTTCTTTTAAAAAATGTCTATTTGTGTCCTCTGCTCATTTTTTAATTGGATTACTTGGGTTTTTTGGTGTTGAGTTTTAAAAGTTCTTTGTAAATTTGGGGTGCTAATCCTTTATCAGATATGTCATTTACAAGTATCTTCTTCCATTCCTTAGGTTGCCTTTTAATTTTCTTGCCTTCTTTTGGGTGGTTTTTATGACACCATTTTATCTTTTCTATGGAATTTTTGGCTATAATTCTTTAGAGTGGTGGCTGTAGGTTTTACAGTATGCATCTTTGATTACAATCTCCCTTTAAAAATTATACCATTTCGGGGCGCCTGGGTGGCTTAGTCAGTTAAGCGTCCACTTTCGCTTAGGTCATGATCTCACGGTTTGTGGGTTCGAGCCCCGCATCGGGCTCTGTGCTGACTGCCAGTTCAGAGCCTGGAGCCTGTTTCAGTCTGTGACTCCCTCTCTCTCTGACCCTCCCCTGCTCATGCTGTCTCTCTCTCTCTCCTAGAAATAAAGAAAAAAAAAACATTAAAAATTATACCATTTCACACATAATGTAAAAAGCTTACATTATTTTTCCATTCTTCCCCTTGCATCCCACATGTTATTGTTTGTTTTTTTTTAATGTTTTTTTACTTATTTCTAGGAGANGCCCCCCCCCATGTTATTGTTATATATTTATTTCTACATATGATATGTTTTCATTGCAACATTAGAAAACAATCTTACTTTGGAAATAAAAAACATGAAAAGACAAATTTTATTATTTTTATATAACATTTCAACCAATTTTGATGGCTTTCTTTCCATTTAACTCACAGTAAGATGTTATCAATTTCTGCTTTAAGCGGTCAATTGTCTTTTAAATATTTTTAAATGTAAACATTTAAATATACTCACATATTACCTTTTCCCAACACTTTTTATTCTTTTATTAAGATTTAATTTCCATCTAGATTTAATTTTCCTTTTATCTGAGAATCATTTTTCTTGTTGTGTATATCTGTTGATAAGTTCTCTCAGCTATGTTTGTCTAAAAAAGAATTACTTTTTCTTTAATTTTTGAAAGATTTTCTCTCGATATTGAATTCTAGTTTGTCAGCAATTTTTCAACACTTTAAAGATGTCATCACATTTCTGGATTGCAATTTTTTTCTAATGAGAAGTCTGCAATTATTCTTTATTTTCTCTGGCTTCATTTAAGATTTTGTCCTTATCATTAATTTTTAGCAACTTGCTTATTATGTGGCTTTATGTGAGTTTTTGTGTGTTTATTCTGTGTGTGTGTTTGTTGAGTTCTTAGATTTTGGTTTTATGGTTTCTATTAAATTTAGAAAAAAAATTTAGTCATCAATGTTCCAGTCTTCCCTCTAAGTCGAAACTTCAATTACACGTTTTAGACTATTTAATATTATACCACAGGTCACTGAAAGTCATCGGTTTTTAACAGTCTTTACTTCTTTCTTGTGTATCAAATAGGATAGTTTCTATTGACTTCTATGTCTTTGAGTTCACTAATATTTTCTTCAGTGTCTAAACTCCATTAAGTCCAACAAACCAGTTTTTTCATTTTAAATATTGTCGTTTTCAGTGCTAAAATTTCCATGTGATTTTTCTTTATTTTAGAGGGAGAGAGAATGACCAGGGGAGAGGGAGAGAGGGGGAGAAAAAGAGAATCTCAAACAGTCTCCATGCTCAGCACAGAGCCCAATATAGGGCTCAATCCCACAACCCTGGGATCATGACCTGAGCCAAAATCAAGAGTTGGGTACTCAGTCAACTGAGCCACCCATGTGTCTTTCAGTGTTACTCTGTAACTCTTCCTTTTTTATTTATTTATTTATTTTTTGGTAACTTGGGCATGGATGGTCAAAAGCATAGTTGTTGTTGTTGTTGTTGTTTGAGAGAGAGAGAGAGAGAGCATGTGCACCTGTACACAAGCAGGGGACGTGCAGAAAGAGAGAGAGAGAGAGAGAGAGAGAGAATCCCAAGCTGGCTCCATGCTGTCAATGCAAAGCCCAACTCAGGGCAGAAACTCATGAACTATGAGGTCATGACAGAGCCAAAATCAAGAGTCAGACCCTTAATGAACTGAGCCACCTAGGCATCCCAAGAGAATTCTTAACACCAGTGTTAGTTAGCCCTACTGTTAAGATGCAAACTTTCTGGGGTTTCTACTGAATATCCAAGGAGTTCAACAAGGGCTCTCTACTACAACTTATTAGAACTCAATTCTCTCCCAGTTCTGTGTATCTCCTGGCCCTGTGTGACTAATGGGCATTGCTCAGCTAATAGAGCCTCAGTCATTTTTGACCAGCCTTATGGAGTTCACCTTATACATACAGTGTTCACCAGTAGACTCAAGGATAACTCTTACAGATTTTTGGAGCTCTTTCTCTGTTCTTCTTCCTTTCCAGTTCTCATCAGTTCAAATTGCAGGTGTTTTGCCTCTTTTAAATTTCCTATCTATCACCTCAACTTACTGGGAGTGTCATTTTCTGCTTTGCTTACCTTTCACCTTACCATATTCCAAAAAGTGCCTTCAGGCTCAAAGCTGGAGAGATCATAAGGTTTGCCTCATTTATCTTTTTTTTTCTTAATCATGCACTGCCTGTTGTCTAATATATGAAAACTGTTGATTCTCTATTATTTTTTCAAGTTTTCTACTGTTTGTTGTTGTTATTGTTGTTTTTAATGGTAGGAGGGCAAGTCAGGTCCCAGTTACTCTTCAATGGCTAAGGATGTTAATGAGCCTAGCCCAGATTATTAACCGTGGTTCACTTGTCTTAGCTCTTTGTTAGGGAAGTTTCTATTTTCCCCTCCATGTTCTGCTGCTTTATTAATTGAGAACCCTGATATCACCATATAGAAGTATGTTCGGTTTCATTTACTCCTGAAAGCTGGAGATAGAATATTGTAACCTTAGGAAAAGAAAACATAAAAAAAAAAAAAAGAAAAAGAAAACATAACATGGCCTATTTCCTGAGGCTATTATGTCTGTTGTAGCTCAAGGATCTTGTCCCCAGTATAGACGAACCAGATGTCCAGACTGGTGAACCTTGTTGCTACCAGGGATTCACTCAGCATCTTGGCCATTATTTGTTAGCCCAAAGGTCTTAATTTCATTAACATTCTCTAAACTGTTCATGAACATCTGCATATAGTATGTATGAAATATTTCACAATACAGATTAAGAGTTTTGCTAACAGTAAGGAAAAAAATACTGGAATTATGAAGTTACATTTTGTATTTTAGCCATTGTGAGGTAAACATATTCTGGTGGGCACAGTGCTACCATAAAATAACAAGCAAGCACACAAACAAACCAAGAAATAAAAACTTATTTGCCAATGGACCATGAACTCTAAAGATAAGGTGTCCAGAGAAATTTGTTTTAATTTTCACTTATTATGATGAAACTAATTAAATATATTTCATATTGTATTATGATAAAGAGAATTGGTAGATCAAGGTGAAAAAATGTATTTTCTACTCTTAAGGTATGTGTGGTGGTGAAGTTGGAGGGACCCAAGCTAAAGGAGATAATTGGAAAGTAATAGATAAGAATGGATGATAGAGAACTGCAGGATATTATTACAGCACAAAGGGAAAGATTTTTGTGTTGAAGCGACATATTAAATGACTCCAATAAAGTAAGCAGAAATTAATTAGGGAACAGGCATATGTGGTATGGTGCAGTGGGGTGGGGTATGGTGTAGGGCAGTTGGGAAGGACATAAATGAGTGCGTTGAGGGAAAAATGACATGGTCCATGTTCTATTTGTCTGAAACATAAAGTGGGAGACTGGGAATGCCTAGAAATGAGGCTCAACACTATGAAGAGTTTGTATGCCATGTTAACAAGCTTGGACTTCACCTACAGTGAAAAGGAGCATTAGAGGATTTTAAGAAAGTTGGTTCCATATGCAGACTTATTTTTGCACAGATGCCATAGAGTGTAGTATTCATATGAATAAGAACAGTGTTTAGAAAAATCAAATGGCCATTATAGTAATTGAGTTAAAAGATGACTACCCCTAAACAAAGTTTAATGATAGAAGTGGGGAAGTAATTGACAGATCAAGGGCCCATATGGTATATAGTATCAAGGAACTGGAAGAGGCACCCTTCATCCTTAAAACCAGAGGAAAGGAATACATGTGAACAGTTTATAGAAATTATTTCATCGGTGAGAGATCTGAAAATTTAGTGAGATTATGGCCTCCATTTTGTCAATGAAAGTGGCCTGAAAGTGAGTGGAGAATGTGATGAAATTTGTGCAGATTTGGAGTAGTAGTTGAGGGAGACGAAGCTCAATACAGCTCAAGGGATTAGTAGGAAAAGCTGAGAATCTGGCTGCAGTTTGAAATTACGATTTTATGGTGGCACCATCTGTAAGACTGGGAGATTTTTCACCTAGTGGTGCTCAACTGCTCAGATGTAGGGAAGGGAAGATGATAGTTTGAAGCTCTGATTCAGTTTTTGTTGCATTCGGTTGAGAGGGTTCGGTTTCAGAGTTTTCTGAGTAGCAATTTAAAGCTTTCTTTAGATAATTAAAACCCACTTTTAAAACTCCTCTCTCACCTCCTATAAGGGGGAGAGGGAAAATGTATTCATCAGGGTTCCTCTTGGAAAGAACAAAGCATAGTATTATTTGGAAGAATTCTTTCTTTAGAGTTGTGAGTGAGACCCCCAAATGCATATTGAAGCAATAGATGATGCTCACTGAAAAGATTTTGCATGAGGGAGGGAGGAAATTTTGGTTTGCTTCAACAGAGAAAGAAAAGAGTACAAAAACAAGAAGAAAGAAAGAAGGAAGAGAGAGGGGCTATGGATGTCTAACCCCAACACAATACAACAACTCCTCGTTGTCATCTAAATATTCAGGGACATTCTCATAAACACTTAGTGGAAACTATTTATCATGTCACTTAGACAAGGGACTGAATTTCACATACAGGTTAATGCAAGATGTACAAATGCAGGAAATATAGACCTACGATCTGGAAGCAGAGTAGATCGTGAGCATTTCAGTTCCCAAGAGTGGACATTCGTGATCCATGACAAGCTCACCTTCAGAGGCAAGAAAGCCCCATGATAGCTTCTAGACAGGATTCAAACTGATTCCTCTGTATCTCCTGACTGCCTAGCATACGCCTTACACATAGAAAGCATTCAATAGATAACTCTATTCTGAGTCATC
Organism: Crocuta crocuta; assembly: GCF_008692635.1. NCBI lineage: Eukaryota > Metazoa > Chordata > Mammalia > Carnivora > Hyaenidae > Crocuta > Crocuta crocuta. The sequence continues at coordinate 6,444,718 of NW_027533089.1, read as the reverse complement.
CTCCTTGAGGATAAATGCTACCTTTTATAAGAGGAACAGAAGAAAAAAGAGTGACTGGATCTCTGACCTTTCACTGCCTTCAAATAAACAACTCAAAATACAGCTCAGCACTGTCATTTTCAAATAACAAGGGCACGACATTTTCAAACATCAAAGTACTGTGATAGCACATGTAAATTTTCTAAGAGAGACTGTATAACCAGAAACATATGTGCATCCAGGAACTATTATACCCTTGTAACAACCCTGTACCAAAAGTGATAGGCATCTGTTTTTAAAGGTAAATGCTGGCTCTCAGTTCTCCTCTGATCCAGGACCTTGTCTGGAAAAAATTTTATCAGGTTGGTCACTATAGGGGCTAATACTGGATGAACCAATCAGGTAAAACTTGTGTTTAAGATGACAGCACAAAGTTGGAGCACCACATTTTTTCCCCCAATGAAATGCGTCCAAGAACAGGAAAATTTGTTGGGCAAGGTTTAGTATTTTTTTTTTGTTTTTTAATTTTAGATTATACTGGGAGCCAATGAGATGTGGATAGTAGGAAAGTTTTCCTCAACCTTGTTAGGATCTCTGGCTGAGTCTGACAATTAAACTGATAAAGACAGATTAACAGAAGAAAAGCATACACATTTTATGACCTTTTTACATGTACTCAGGGGCCTTCACAAGAGAATGAAGATCTAAAGAAAAGACCAGAGTAGGAAAGTGTTCCATTTAGGAAAATAAAACAATAAATTTCTGAAGAACTGATAAGACACATGGGTTTGGGTTAGGGAGGCAAGTGGTGAAGAAGTAACTGGAAGATAAGCATAAGTTTAGCAAGGTTTGTACAGATTTCTTGACCTCAAATTTCCCATCTCTGCTGATAAGAAGGTTGCCTTTCTTCCTTGTACAGGAAGAATATATTTTACATGGGATTTTCATGAGTTTCAGGGAAGAAGGGTAAGGAGGATGGTGGGATATCACCTTCCTTCTTCTGCTCTTTTCTCAAAATCCTCCAGCTTAATATATTCAACATGCTGAATTCTCATATTTGGAGATACCATGTCCTGAACCCCGTAAGATGGAAACTATACTTTTGTTAGTTTTATTAAAAATTACTTCAAAAAGTTACGCTGTAGCAGTGCCTACGTCGCTCAGTTGGTTGAGTGCTGCCTCTTAATTTCAGCTCAGGTCATGATCTCAGTTCGTGGAATTGAGCCTCCTGTCAGGCTCTGTGCTGGCAGTGTGGGGCCTGCTTGGGATTCTCTCTCTCCCTTTCTTTCTGCCTCTCTCCTCACTTGTGTTCTCTCTCAAATAAATAAACATTTCCTAATGTTTCACCTGTAGGTGAATATTAGCAAACATAATGGTGTTGCATTCTAAACAATAGAGGTACCAATCAAGTTGGAATAGTCACTGAGGAAAAGAAACTATCCAAGTTCCTTTGACAAAGATAAAGGGCAGAAAACATGTCACAATTTTGCTGTACTCGTTCAGCTATCAAGTCTTAAGCAGCTCAAGCTCACAGCTAACAATCTGTTGACTAATAAAAATCCTTGGGGGACTGATTTAATGAATAGATAAGAATTATTCATATATTAATTATAATTAGCATATCAACTGTATGTAAATTAACTACTTCTGAGAAGTACTTGAGGGTATTGAAGGTGTTTAGAAACAGTTGATAGTCTATGTTATTTTAAATATTCTGCTTACACTTATACAATTATATTGTACTGTTCATAAGCAAGGAATTATTTTTGACAAAGATGAACGTTACTCCAATTTAACTTAATCTCAGAAGTTCTAAATTACACAAAATCTGAATATTGTGTGGAGTATTTTGAAAGGTTTTATTGTAGCTTTAAAGTTCTCTTTTTTCTGTCTTTCTTTCTTTCTTTTATTTATTTATTTTTTTGTCTTTTTAGTGATATTGGGAAGGAGTTCCAGAAGATGTGGCCATACTTGACATGAGTATAAGAAGGTCAAAAGATATACTGTATAAACTATTAAAACCTATCTTAAAATATACCCTAATTGGTCACAATGCATTCCATAGCATGTATCACATCTGAGTAGCCAGATTGGTATCTTCTTTTTAACTACATCCGTGTGCCCAATGGGATACAGGGAAAGAAAAAAGAAAGAAAGAAAGAAATCACTTCTCCTACCTACCTTAAGTTCTCCAACTGGAACCCAGTTATTTAGACAGACAAAAGACAGATTAACAAGAGAAAAACAAACAGAAGTTTACTAACATGTATATTTCACAAATGCCTGTGAAAAATTACTAATTACTAAATCCTCAGGGATTCGTAATTCAAAGGGGTGGTTAGACCTTGGGCTTATATAGCATTATAACAAAGAAATAATTTTTTTAGAGAAGTAGCAAGACAAAGGGAAAGTAACTTGAGATTCTAGGGTTCAAATCATGGGAAGGCAACTATCTGGGAAACTAATGGTAGATAAAGGCTGGTTAGTAAAGTTAGTTATATAGATTCCTCAGGTGCTGTCTCCAGGATGATAAGGGGCTAAAGTTGTCTCAGTAATTTATGTGTTCTTCCTGAAGAAGGGGAGAGGACATCTTTATAAATTTATGTTTTGCTTTTAGACAAATAGGAGGAGAGCAGATTACTTTTTTTCATATTTGCTTTTTCTTGATTGCTTTCAGCTCAAAATTATCCTTATGCCAAAGTGGCCTATTTTGGGTGGCAATTTCTTCTACCCTTCAAGGAGGAGATTTTGTTTACTCCTGTCCAAACTTAACAAAACACTCCATATTTGAAAATAGAGAAAGGGTTAGCTTTTTATGATATATAAATAATTTTTCTAACTAATATCAAAAGCAAGTCCTTTAGTCCATTAGCCAAGGTAAAATCAAGGCAATATTATCACATTATCAGCAATAATGTCGGTGGGAAAATACCTTATTGGCCTATTATAGAAGCTTCATAAAAAATAGTTTCCAGGCTATTCTACGTGTCCTGAAAGAGCAACTAACATAAATATCTTGAAGCTTAAGTATCTTTCAAGTATTTCAATGTTAAAGAGAAACTATAAATTCATTGTATTGTTTTTTTTTCCCATCTGAGATACCAAACCTGTCAACTAGATAACAATCTTAGGAAAGTCTTATGACTTTAAAAAGTTAAAATTTCGGGGCGCCTGGGTGGCTTAGTCGGTTAAGCTTCCGACTTTCGCTTAGGTCATGATCTCGCGGTTCGTGGGTTCGAGCCCCACGTCGGGCTCTGTGCTGACTGCCAGCTCAGAGCCTGGAGCCTGTTTCAGTCTGTGACTCCCTCTCTCTCTGACCCTCCCCTGCTCGCGCTGTCTCTCTCTCTCTCTCCTAGAAATAAATAAAAAAATAAAATAAAATAAAAAGTTAAAATTTCAATGTCTACCCTAAATCTCTATCCAAATATCTTATAAAGGCCTCATGTCCTCCCTTGCTTAAAATCTTCAACAACTTCCTACTGCATTGCCCTTACGGTTCAAACTCATCAGCATGGCTTACACAGTCATTCCAAGATCAGGCCTCCTCTTCACTCTCCATTCCTTACACCCAAATCCTCAACACTATTATCATCTCCCTGTGTACGGGTACTGGGCACTTCATTCTCTCTTCTGACTCCCTGATTTGCAAATGCTGTTTCTCTAACAGTGATGCCTTCCCAGCCTCATCTATCGGCAACCTAACAGTTAAAGCTTCAACCACCCAGAAAACCTGATCATGTATCTTCAACCCTCTCCAGCTTACATTAAAAAAAATTGTGGTGGAGGAGACCTCCTTTGTGCTTTTCCTGGTTGTGCTGGTACTGCACTGAATTTTTGTGGGTTTTTTTGCGCTGAATTTTAATAATTGATTTTTCTCATCTCTTCTCTCTACCAGAAGTCTAATTACTTGAGGCTGAGGACAGTTGGGGTTTTTTGTTTGCTTGTTTGTTTTCAGTACCTTGCACAGAGATTGAAACACGATAGTTTTTCAATAAATACATGTTAGATAACTTAATTTTCAAAAATTTTGAACAGCCATGTCAATATATTTCTGCATCTTTACAAGTCTGGATTATCAAACCTGCAGGCTCATTCTGCTATCTTTATCTTCTTTTAAGTCTCTGCTTAAATGTCACCTTATCAGGATGGCCTTTCCTAATCTCCCTATTGAAACACATCACTCAGTTCTCATCTATTACCTTCTTTCTATCCTGCCTTGCTAGTTTTCTATACAGCAGTTATCATCTTCTGAAATACATATATATATGTATAAAATACACACATATATATTTTTTCTGTCTCTCCCCCTGGAATGTAAGTTCCTTGAGAGCAGAATCTTTGTTTTTTTTCTCTACTGTATCTCTAGTACCCAAAATAGTGTCTGAAACACAGAGTATAAATTTCATTCATTTAATAAATATTAAGTGCCAGGTACTGTTCTAAGTGCTTAGGATACATTGGTGAACAAAGTAAGCTTTTTCCCTGTGAGTCACCAGGGGGAAGAAGTTATGGGAGAGGGAAAAAAAAATCAACATAATAAATGAGGAAAATATTTCCTATATTGGAAGATGTTATACGAAAATGAATGCAGAATGAAGAGAATCAGGTATGTGAAGGGGGCAGTTTACACTATTATATAGGTGGTGAAATAAATATTTGTGAATAAATAAGTGTTTATTGAATAAAATGTATTTGTTCAATGAATGAATGAATACCTTCTATTCCATATTGTCAGCTATTTTATATATATTTAATCCAGGATTAATTAAATAACCTCAGCTCACTAACAACAACATGAATGAAAACCTCTGGAATTGAAAATTATTTTGTTTGAATGGGATATTTTACCTAATATAAGGAAAAAAGTTAAATAATTCATCCTACTCAGGAGGGTGTTAGAGGAGGAGTCCAAACTCTCCAAAATTAAGAGTCCATCACTCTTTCTGTTATATCAGACTGGTTCCAATCCAAACTTTCATGTTTGAGTTGACCTACTAGCCTTACAAAAACACAGCATGTCTTATGTATGTAGGTAAAGTCAACTTGTTTTTCGGTATGTCAGTCTTGCACGCTATGAAACAGTATAAGGAAAAACAGATTTGCCATCTGGTATGCAGGCATATCACTAGAAATATAATGTTCCTAAATGAACTTTCTTCTAACTTCCCACTCTAGCTCATTTGTCTTATATATCTATGTAATTACTTATTCATATATTCAAACATTTTTATTGAGTGCCAATTCTGGTCCAGGGACCGTGCTAAGCACTTAGGATGTAGAGATGATTGCCACTTGATTTAACAAAGTCTATCCATTAATTCATTCCATAATTATTTATTGACTATTTACTTTGCGTCAGGCATTGTTCTAGGTGTCGGGAGGGCAGCAAAGCACAAAAAATGCAAATTCACTGTTCTTTTGTCAGTTGCATTTTGGGAGATGAGACAAATAATAATCAACTAAACATATAGATACACAGTATAATATTAGGCTGTTAATTCCTAAGAAGAGACATAAAGTGAGAAAGGAAATCAAGTCATGGGATAGAGTCGCCATTTTATTTATTTATTTACTTACTTAATTTTTTTTATAGTTGCTCTTTTAAATAGAACTCTCCAAGAAGGCCTACCTGAGCAAGATTTGAATGAAGTAAAGGAGAAAACCCTGTAAAGATGTGAAGTAGAGGGACGCCTGGGTGGCTCTGTCAATTAGGCATCCAACTTTGGCTCAGGTCATGATCTCACTGTTTGTGGGTTGGAGCCCCATGTTGGGCTCTGTGCTGACAGCTCAGAGCCTGGAGTATGCTTCGGATTCTGTCTGTCTGTCTTTCTCTTTCTCTCTGCCTCTCCCCCACTCACACTCTCTTTCTCTCTCAAAAATAAATAAATATATTTTTTTAAAAGATGTGAAGGAGAGCATTCAAGACAGAAAGCCTGAGGTAGACTATCTTTGGCAGTGGGTTCTAGACACAAGGAAGCCTATCTCAGTGGTGTGCTGGAGCCGGCCTGAGCATGCCCTCAAGAGCCAACTATGCTCACTTCTTTCATATTTTGTCATGTTTTTAGCTTCAAATCGACCTTGTAGAAGTATTTATGTGATGAAAATCAAGAAACAGAACAAGTCAGAGTTTTTCTCCCAGAGAGCAGTTGTTAACCATTTACCAGCATATCACCGACGCTATTCCCATGCCCTGAGGGAGGGGAGACTGGTAGAGGTGAAACCATTTCCTTAGGGGCCAAATCTGAATTCTGTGAGATAGGTTCTCTTGGTGGAGACCTAGCCAAAAGGTTGGGTTGTTTCTTTATGTATCTCTTCCTGGCCCCAACACTTGAGTTGGGGGAGTAACCTTAGTAGTCACTGCTCCTAGTAATTGGTAAATGGCATCAATGCAAAAGCCCTTCCTCCCTACTCTGGCGCTTATGTGCCACTCCTGATTTTTTAAAATGTTTAGTCCATAACACCTGTTTTATCATGTTCACAGTACCACCACCAACTAAATCTGAAAGAATAAAAAGCTAAGTAAAGGACCAGAGCAGAAAATACTACCAAGTGAGTAGGATGTAATAATAGCGATAATAGCACTAAGGTACCCAAATAGAAATATGCAGTGCATTTGTTAGGTCCTAAAATACTCAACATTTTAGAACTGTTATCACAATTTTTAAGACTTTATCTCCCATATTAATATGATAGAAATGGTAGGCAACTAATACATGTCATGCAACTTATTTTTTTCAATTAGTTGACAGTGTATGCAGTTCCAATTAATATGTAGAGACAATCTTATTTTTACCCATTTTATATCAATGATGGAAAATTTAGTTTATTAATAAGGATCCTATACAGATATACAGTAGATGAAAACAAACTGAAGTGTTTACCTGCTGGTTGCAAGTAATAGAAACAACTTGACTGGCTTACAGAAAAGAAAGAGAAAGTGAAAAGAGTTAGTTAGACTCATGGATGAGAATACCATTACATCTTAGAAAGGACTGGACCTAGAAACTGGAAAGCCCAATAGACAGGCAGTATAGTCTTTGTTACGTAGTGTTGCTCTTTCTTTGTATCAGCTTCCATCTTTTTTTTTATTAATTTTTTTAATTTATTTCTAGGAGAGAGAGAGAGACAGCGTGAGCAGGGGAGGGTCAAAGAGAGAGGGAGACACAGACTCTGAAACAGGCTCCAGGCTCTGAGCTGGAAGTCAGCACAGAGCCCGACGCGGGGCTCGAACCCACGAACCGTGAGATCATGACCTCAGCGAAAGTGGGACGCTTAACCGACTAAGCCACCCAGGCGCCCCTCAGCTTCCATCTTTTATTCCTTCTGTAGACTAGTTATCTCCACTCTTAATTCACATTACTTCTGAGTTAAGGTGTTGTCTTTCTAATCACTTAAGAACACTGACTTAGAGTTTTTCCTCCTGCATCTAAGCTTCTAGGTGGAAGAATTTGATTGACACACTTTGCTAAGCTGCACGTTCTTGGTCAGCAATGGCCATAGGAACTGGGCTCTCACTTTACAAATATGGCCACTGAAAGCCCATCATGTGAAGAGAGTCAAGGAATTGAGAAAGAGATAGTTCGAGAAAGAACATGTATTTTTGGGCTAAGCAAATATTCTATAAGTGCCCCCATCAAAATACTTCATACCAAATTCAAGAGTAGAAAGGGACTCAAAAAATCACCCAGTCCAATCCACTGCCCTGTGCAGTGATCTCTTCCATCCTCTCTCTGATGGATACATTCAGCCTCCGCTTGAACATATAACAGAGAGCTGACTAAAGCATGAGGCCACTCATTCCAATGTGAGGCAGTTTTATTGTTAGAAGGTTCATTCTTGCACTGAGCTGAAATTTGCCTCTCTATAACTCTAATCCCTTCTGCTTTGTGGAACAATAAATAATATGCTTAATTCCTCTTTTTACATGACAGCCCTTCATTTATTTGAGGATGACTAACAGGTTCTTTACTGGTTTTTCCCAGGGTAAACATCTCCAACTTCTTCAAACATTCTTTCCCTGATATAGATCCCTCATCCTTCACTATTTTCATAGCTAGTTTGCTTTCGATTGTCTAAAAAAGACATTCCTATTCTAAATGTATAAAGCAGTAAAGAAATCACCTTGGCTCACATCACTGGCAAATCTACTAGAGTTGGTCTTCAGAAAGTAGGTGGTCCAGGAACTCTCTTCCTCATTCATCCTTCAGCACATTCTTGGGGAGCATAATACTTTGTGCCAGGCATTGGTATTAGGCGCTTGAAATACATCAAGGCCAAAACAAACTGCCATTCTAGAGCTATATTCCAATGAGAGAGACAGATGGTAAGCAATACATGTAAAAAAATAAACTATATAGTACGTTAGAATGTGGTAAGTGCCTTTAATAAAAACAGTAGAGCAAGGAAAAGGGGACTGAGATGATTGAAGCAGGGTGGCAGGTGGCTGCATTTAGTAGTGAGATCAGGGTGCATCTCATTGAGATTTGAATAAAGATTAAAAGAAGAGACAATTGGGGGAGGCAGGGGAAGTGGGCAAAAGTATTTTCAGGAAGAGCAGTAAACAGTCTAAATGAAGGCCCTAAGGTGAGAACAGCAAAAAAGGCTAGCACATGGCAAAGAATGAGTGAAGGGGAAAGTCATCAGGGTTGAAGACAGAGGAGAGTGGACCAGATCATCTCGGATAATAAGCTTTTGTAAGAATCCTACCTTTTACTCAGAATGAAATCAGGTTCCATTTCAGGGTTCTGAGCACAAGAGTGACATGACCTTACCTATGTTTGAAAAGAGTCTCCCCGGTTCCTATTTAAAATAGATTGTTGGGAGTAAGAGTTTCTGCCTTTCTGTTGGTTTTATATTTAGGTAAGCTCGTTTTGTAATTATGGTGTGGTTGCCTGCAGTGATTAGAGCTACATACTTCCGTATTTGTGTCCATCAAGAGGGAGATGATTATTACTCTCATCAAATGATAGCAAATTTCATGCTGATTGACCCACCCCTGAACCAATCCCTGGGATCAAAGGAATGCGATATTCTGATTGGCCTTAACCAAGAATCACCCGAAACTACCACTATGGAAGGGTAATGATTACTTTGATTGGCTTCCTCATGAAGCTGGGAATGAAGTTTCAACTACTCCACAGTAGAGAATAGAATGAACATTGAGCTACCAACAATAATGCCCTCCACAAATATCCTGGTCTAATGATTACTATTTTCTTAACATTTATTCTAACTAAGCATAATCCGTGGGCAAAATTTGAGGAGAATACTTTAATTCTATTAACAAATCCTAAGATTGTAATTGTTTTGGTGAATGCTTTATGATTTCTTTATAGTTTCTGTCATCAAACCATGTATCCCCTAATATATATTTTGCATCTGTTTATTTTTTTTAAGTTTCTTTATTTATTTTGAGAGAGACAGAGAGAGAATGAGAGCAGGGGAGGGGAAGAGAGAGAGGAAGAGAGAGAATCCCAAGCAGGCTCTTTGCTGTCCGTGCAGACCCAGACGCAGGTCTTGAACTCACGAACTGTGAGATCATGACTTGAGCTGAAACCGAGTCAGGCGCTTAACTGACTGAGCCACCCAGGCATCCCTGTAGCTGTTTCTTTTAACCTAAATAGGAGACCTTACGTTAATCTTACTGTTACATTCCTTTCAATATTATCTTGAATGCTGATTCTATCTTCCTAATACAAGTTATCTGTCATTTGCAAATTTGGTAAATATATTGCATTGTGAATATTAAGTAGGACAAAATCATGTTTTCTTTCTTTTCTTAAAGAGACAGTTTGTTTCTTTAATGGAAAAATGGGTGTAGAGGGTCGGAAGACCATGGATGAAAGTGACAATTCTCCAAGAGAGACATCTATTGTAAAATAATTAAGAGACTTAACCAAATCTGAACTATTTTCAGGCCTCATTTCTCAGTTTTTCATTGCCAGTGTTAAGGAGCAAATGTATTTAAACTACTTTGAAAACTTTAGAAATATGAAAAGACTTTGAAAAGGCCGATGGTTTCCATTTGTTATTTGGTTTGTTTCTTTGTGAAGTTAATCAAAGAAGAATTCAGTAGGGAAGAGCTACTCATTCCAGGAATGAGCTTCAAACCTGCATTTTTTTTGCAAATCACTTGTCAGTTATCATTTATGTGGCTATTTACATAAAGCTACATAAATTATAAAGTGGATTTTATAATATATTTATAACATTTCATAGTTTACAATATTTTAAGGTGAAATGATGTTGTTTCCTTTGTATGTAGCTTTTTTTTTCACCTTTTACTTTTCTGTGTATTTTTCTTTACTTTTCTCATTCTCTCCCCTACTTTAGTTCTTTATGCATGATCATTCTAAAAACTGCTGATCCACTCAAACTATTGTGTTCTCTTCCAAGAATAATCTCTATTATATGCACAGTATAGGAAGGACAGCCAGCTAGGCTGAGCTTTTTTCAGTGAGCATGTAGATAAGCAGTCACTTCTGCTGAATACAAAAGAGGCAATGTTTGTGCAAAGACAGTCCTTTGCTCACTGCCATCTAATCCTTTCGTTTTTTAATGTAAAATGTATTTTTATCAAAGTAACACATGCACAAAGCTTAACAAGTAAATAGTTCTGGAAGATTTATCACGAAATAAACAAAAAACCAAAACTATACTCTTCTGTCTCACCCTTTTCTTATCCCCAAGTACCATGCCCCAGAAACAACCACTTTGAACTCTTTTCCCTGATTTTCCTGGTATTTACCGCTATACTTCCGAATAATATACTCATTTGCTATTTTCTCACCTATCAATTCTAGACATTATCTGTTGACTTCCTACTTTGGAATGTGAGAATTTATATACCCCCCCCCCACATTCATACTTCTATCCTCTCATGAAATTGTTTCATAATATTAATTTTGTTAATATCCAGTGCTTACATTATTATGAAGCTATAACTATTTTTGTACAATTGATCCATAGAGTGCACTGTGATTTATTTCCTTACAACTTTTTATTGATCTCAGAGTTAATTCTTCCCCCTCAGCTTGCCTACAGCATTACAAAACTGCTCAATATAGTCAGACATTTTCGGTCTATATAAGTTCTTTGTTTTGTCTTGGAGACATCTTTTCTGGGGCCCTCTGGTCTCATATCATATTGGAACCCAAGGACTACTATACCTCTGTATAGCTGTTGGCCTGAATGTTCCTTGATCAATATCTAATTTACTTTTCCTCTCTTATATGTTGGATGTCTGGCTTCTGGATACCATATTTTCTTTACTGATATATTCCCTCATTGGGAAATACATCTTCCAGAAGATGTCAAAGAAGAAATGCATAGGGAACAAATTTTTGACATATAAATTTAGTGTATTTAGAAGTATGTTTATTCTATTTTCACACAAATTGATAGTTTGGAAAGGAATCCTTTTTCTCAGTACTCAGGAAGCTTTGTGCTATGTCTGCTAGGGAGGGAGACAGGTGGGTATTGATAGATGGAAAAGGGTATCTGAGTACAGTTTTATCTCGAATTTCTCTTATTATATGTTGGGCTGAGCATTTTTGTTTTTACTTTTCTGTAATATTTGTATTCTACTTGTATGCTTTACTTATTTTTTCTATTTGGTTGTGGACTTTTTTATTTGTAGTAACTCCTTATATATTAAAGAAATAAGCCCCCCTTTATTTACAATAGGAATTGCTAATATTTCCCCACAAGGGCTCACTAATCTGAAAGACAATTTGATAGCATTCTTAAAAAATTAAAAATGCATTCTACTCAGGAGTTTAGTAGAAACTAAACTATTGATTGCAGAATTATTTGTAAATACTAAGATTGGAGGCAACCTAAGTGATCATCAATGAGATCCAGCAAAATAAATCATGATTTACTCATTTGGTGGAATATTATACAGCCATATATAAAGAATGAGGCAGTTCTAAATGTCCTAATAAGGAAAGATCTCTATATGTTTTTAAAGTTGAAACATAAGTTGCAGAAGTGTGTACTGTAGTTATCACTTTGAAATAAAAACTAATACTATGTATGTTTCAATTTATGCATTGGAACATTATGCAATAAACTGGTAAGGTAGGTTGCTTCTGGAACACAGTAGCTTGGAAGAAGGAATAGGTGCTTTTTCTTCTTGTAACAGCTTTATTGATATGTAGTTTATATGGCATGGAATCCACCAATATTAAGTGTATAATTCAAGAAATTTTAGTATATTTGGTTTATGTACAACTGTCACTACTATCTAGTTTCAGAACATTTCCATCAGCCTAAAAAGAAACCTATGTCCATTTACAATTATTCCCCACTTTGTCTCTATATATTTTTCCTTTCTGGGCATTTCGCATATGCTTTTATACCTTTTGAATTTACTTTCTCTATTTTGAATTTATATCAACTATTCAAAGAAACATACCAAAAAATAGAATCTAATTGATTACATTACTATTCCCTCTTCTCATAAGAAGAAACTGCTTTATGAAAACTTTAAAGGAAGCCTTTGGTACTATAAGCAGATGAGAGGTAGAGACAGGAATAAAATCAGAACATTATGAACAAGATCCTATTTCCTACTTTTATTGCATCCATATTAGACCTCATTTTGGCTTAGCATACACTGAAATTTAGATTTAATCATTGTTCACTTAAGTGTAAATCTCTGTAAAAGGTCAAAACATTTACCACTCAGAAGGGAAAGAACAAATCGTTACATTGAAAAAAGATATGGGTATGAAAATAATGCTGTACAGGCACTTCACTTTTTATTGCCTTATTTTTTTAGGAATCCATAAACACTAATATAATCTTGTCATATATTACAAAGGTTGGCCATCTGCTAATGTTGAGATTAATAATCTGCCCCATGGTTAACTCATAAAAATCATGCAAATTTAGATTTGTTCGAGGTTCCGAAATTTATCCATGACATTTCCCCAGATTTATTCCACTAGATACCAGCCAATCTAATTACTTCAATGACATCTTTAACCTTTGTGAAAAATCTCTATATAGATTTATTTATATGAATATTTTTGGCTGTTAACAATCCAAAAGCTAAATTTGTTACCGGTTTCTTGTCAAGTGAATAATAGTTAATAACGAAAATAATAAGTATGATGATAGCAGCCTTTATTGAATATTTACCATAACCTGTCACTTTACTAGAGAGGTACTTTACATATATTAAGGCATTTAGACTTCACAACTATCTAGGATGAAGGCCCTATTTTATATCCCTTTTTCATTTTCAGTAAGAAATCCCATTTTTTTTCAGTAATAAACTTTTTCCTGGAGAAGGTAATGAACATGCTTAATGTTAAATTTGAACCTAGGTTTTAATCAATATGTTTTTGTGCTATACATTGTTACATTAGCTTCATTCTTGACTCCATGTTATATTTTTGTCTTATGTCTTACTCCTTATTTGACTTTGTTATTTCATCTAGTATTTTATATGTCTTGACTTGTAAAGAACATTAATTCTTTTCGAGAAAGTGAAGGGTTTAAATAAATAAGCATAATGACTATTATTTGTTCATAACCTTGTACTTTATAAGGAGAAAAAATAAAGAAAAAAGTGGTTTTCAGAATATTATGATTTCTTTCGCCATTTAAGACAGGCTTCCCCTCATGAGACAGTTTGTCTTTGCTGATCAATCAATATTGATTGAGTCAATGTGGAGAATACGGAAAATTATGCTAGAGTTCCTGCCCTTTGGGAGCTTACATATTTACTTGTTGAGGGAAAATACATGTACAAAACCACAAATATATGAAAAGTGATAGGACCGATAATGGGTCCTTTATGTATTGCTAGTCAATGGTGAAGGCAAAGGCAAGGCATGCATTGTTGGAAATAGATTTTTTTAAGGATTGCCAATCCCTGAGGTAAATAACATTTGTATACTTTTAAGAGTTCTATAGCAAAATATTTGGGCAAGATGCTCTTTAAAGTCTGTCCACTTTAAAAATAATATTATTTTAGGAGTTGTATAGTAAGTACCGTTCAGTACAGTGAAATTCCAATTAGGAAAGGAGTAATGTGTTGCATGTAGGAGGTGGGCACTGAAAGTAACTGGGGAAATATAGGGAACACTAGTCCTGTGTGTGTGTAGTGTAGTTCGGGGTGATGGATGGAGAAGACGGTAAGTTGCTGGCAAAAGTCACCCCACTAAGCAAATTTCCCCCAAATGGGTGCTTGTTCAAACTTTGTTGAGCCCCTGAAAAACACGTTAAAGGAAAGGCCCAATATACTACTAGAATTAAAATGGCGACTGTGAGATACACAGAAAAGGAAGTCAATTTGTGTGGCCCATTTCCACGTTCCTTCTATCTCTAACCAATTAAGGCTGAGGCACCACTCCCATCCCCACTTTCCCTTTCAAGCTCCCAAATGGTAGATCGTAACTATCGCTGCATTTTTCATACCTACTCTTTATGACGAGGCTCGACCTGTGTTCTTTTCCATCCAAGGTACTGTGACTATTTCCTACAAGTGCTCATTATCATCAGCTGAGGTGAGAAGCACATTCTCTTCCAGTTGCCAGGGAACTACGATGGTCTGGAAACAAAAGCCTAGGTGTCAGTCTGATCTGTACAAAGCAGTGGTTTCATTTGGTGGGGTAAAGGTTTTTTGGTGTTTGTTTTTGTTTTAGAGGATGGAGAGGGTCTGCAAATAAAAGATGGCGTAGGAGGAAAGCTATAAAATAGTTTTTCCTGTGCCCAAGTAGGTCGAGGGTAGCCAAGTCGGGACCCGGTTTGGAGTGAAAAGTGGAGGCTGCTTGGGGGCAGGCTTGCAGTTCTGGGACCACCCCCCTGAGATCCAGGGCAGTGGGTGTGGAGGGTTGAGAGCTGTTCCATCCACGCCGCCCAAGACAGACATCAGGGACTTCTCAGAGGCGCGTGCAATAGGAAAGCAGGCCGCCCTGCTTCACCGCCGCAGGCCTGGGCCCAGAGGGCGGAGGGCGGAGGGCCCCAGGCGCGCGGCCGNGGCTCTTTCCGCCGCCGCCGCTGCCGCGCGCTGCCCCGTGCGCTCCGGCACCTTCGGCAATTTCCGTCGGGCCTTGGCCGCCATTTTCTCGCCGCTTGTGTGTCTCGCTGGCTGCGTGGCTCGGTTCTTGTGAGCGAAGCTTTGTCCGGTTCGGCAATGGACGGGTATGTAATGGGGCCGGCGAGGAGGTGTGTGAGAGGGGAGTTGNATTGGGGCGATGGCGGGGGCGACGACCCCGGAGGGGAAGCGGGCACGGACTGGGCGGCGGGGGATGGGGTGGGAACCCCAGAACGTCTGGCCCGTCCCTGCCCCCTCTAGGAGCCATTTCGATCCGTAACCTGGGACCCGAACCCTGGGTAGCCGCGCCTGTGGGAGCGAATGTAGTGGCCAGCGTGAGGCCTGTGTGGGGGTTGTTAGGGGAGAGGAGAGAGGCATCTTTTGCACCCCAGCCGTCCTCTGCCTCCCCGGCCTCGCCCGGCCGGCCCTGGCTGGGGGAGATGCCGGTGGCGGGAGCTCTGGGGAAGGCTAAGTGGGAGCCGCTGGGGAAGGGGGGGGGCGGGGAGGGCGTGCGGCGGCGGGAGGAAGGGGGAAGGCAGATGTCATACTCCTTTGTTTTCACTTGAGTCTGGTAGTGGGGGCGGGAGACCGAAAAAATGCCTTTTTGTGGGGGCCTGAGAACATTCAAGCCTTGGCAGAAGGGCCCAGAAATTAAATCATCTGAAAAACCGAGTGTTTGTGGTCGACATCAGTCACATGGGCAAAGGCCAACAGCCATGGCAGAAACAAGAGCAGATAGTCAACACAGGGCCATTTTTTTAAGCCACTTTGACCAGTTTCGGGAAAAACAAAAACAAGTCCAAAAAGCCAGATCCGTGCCGCATCTTTGAGAGCTCGAGTAGAGCTAGAATGCTGAGTGAGGTGAGGGCAAGGGCTTTGGGAAATGACCGCGACCGGGGTCTCCCCGGTACTTAATGCTCTACATCTGAAAAGACTTAATGATTTAATTGTTGGAAAGGAGGCACCCTTGAGGGCGAAAATAGAGCTATGTTCGGCCCTTTTAGGGAAAAAAAAACCCCAGTTATTTAAAAAGTACATTTATTAGAATCAATGACAATATATCAAGTGTCCAGTAAATTATGAGTTTATTTTAATTAAGTGTTTGGTGTTTTTAAAAGGTATTAAGGGAAGACCATATCAAAGTGAACAGAAACAGAACCTTAAATGATCCTACTGGTATCTAGAGATAACTTTCCACATGAAACCTAGATCTAAAGAAGTTTGCAATTTCCCCAGGTTAACATGGAAATTGATGGCAAAAGTTGGCACTGGAATTCATGTTTCCTGATTGTATCAAGATAACCAAAGAGTTGAAGTTTTAAATTATTAACCTAAGTGTACTAGCTTTGTAGAAATGGCATTATAGTTTGGGAGTTTTGTTCTTTTTGGTATTTACTGGGTTATTAAAAAATGCCATGAGTTTAGTGAATTTCATCTTAAGTTTGAAAGCAGTTTTTCAAAAATTGAGTTGAAAATACTACACAGAATTGTCACTGACCATCTGTGTGTTTTCCATTTATATGGTTAGTGGAAGATCTATGAATGATGAACTGCCCTAAAAAGTTTTAGAGACCAGCAGTGATCATTAAAAGAATAACAGGTTGAAACTATTTTTTTTTCTTTACAGAATTGTCACTGAGGTTGCAGTTGGCGTGAAGGTAGGAAAAAATTGTTTGAAACTAATGGAAACAGAATGGCTGAATTTACTATTACCATCAATGGAAATTTTAAGTTAGCTTTTGAAAGTTAGAGTTAACAAAACTCAAGTGTTTTCATTTAATTTTGAAAGTTGGATTACATAGTTTATAATCTAAATAGACAAAACTAAGTTTTTCTAGAATAGCTGTGAGAGTAACATTTTTAAGTAGGTATGAATGGTGTTCAGGGAATTAAAAATGCTTTCAGACATGGTTTTTTGTGAATATAAAAATGATATCCCATTTTTCTGAAGAGAAATTATGGTTTTAAGTGGGCAGATAGTGATTTGACCTAAGTCATATAATTTTATTAATCCAAGTTTTTTTAACTTTTGATTATGAAGACTAAAATATGTGTCAGTAGTGAGCCACATTAGAAATCTGTTATCTTGATCCTTAAAAGAAATGAAACTTGTTTCAGCAATTAGCTTCAAATGAGTCAGGAGTTAAGAGCTGGTTTGTCTTTCTATTAAGGGAAAATAGGTGTTATAGCACAGATCATTTGGAACCTTTCCCTCACATTTTGGCCAGGAAAACTACTACTTTAGACTTTAGTTCTAATACTTAGGCCTTTGATTTCCTTGAATTGTTGCATATTTTAACAACACAATATGTTAAAATTTTTGTTAGCAATCCTGTTTTCCGTGTTTGGGTATGGTCTTGTCTTCTATCTTTTTAATTTTTCTAGTCTGGCACAACATACTCCAAACCTGATACACAAATACTTGTTGGACGCAGTAACATTTCCCCCTTTCAAGTGTGAGTAGTCTTGAGAGGCTTTGTCCTTAGTGTAGTGATGGTGACTGTCACAATTATTTTTTGTGATAGTCTTTAGAACACTTTAGGGGATATTTTGTATTTTTTTGCTTATTTCCTGTCCTCTGCCCTGTAGTGCACTGGATACTTGTCCATGCTTTAAATTTTTTTTTTAGATGTTTTATTTATTTTTGAGACAGAGAGAGAGAGCGAGCGCCAGTGGTACAGTGGGGTGTGGGGCAGAGAGGAAGATACAGAATCCGAAGCTCCAGGTTCTGAGCTGTCAGCACAGAGCCCAGCACAGCGCTTGAACCCACGGACGATGAGATGAGATGACCTGAGCCTGAGATTATGACCTGAGCCTGAGATTATGACCTGAGCCAAAGTCAGATGCTTAACCAGCTGAGCCATCCAGGCGCCCCATTTGTCCATGCTTTAATTTTAAGCTTATTTGTTGAGTTTATATTGTGCACATTGGAGGAGAAAGAGCTTTTTTTGGGGGAAGGCATTTGTTTTTATTTGGCAGTGTTATTTTCTAAGTTGAGGTAGTTGCAGGATTTGAAATCAGGAATAACCCAAGATGCAAGATACAGAATGTATAGTTACCACCCAGATAGGTATCTTGTGGAATTTTGTAAAAGAATGAATGACACAAGTCTGAGTTGGCCACTGTTAGTGGGTGAGGAGAGAAGGAATTCAGACAAGAGCCACCATGAGTAGGCCGAGAGAAATGAGGAGACTTGGCATCGGATGTTCAAGTAGGGTTTATTGGTCCTACCAGTTTCTGTATTAGTGGCATAAAAAGAAAAAAATTGCAAAATGATGTAAAAATAATTGCCAACCATTTTTTTATCCATTGTTTAATACAAAAGTTTGAATAACTGAAGTTTTGTTTTATGAACTTTTCTGAGATAGTGGTTAAGAATTTTTGCCTTGAAGTCATGCCTATGTATAAGTAATTAAGTTCTCATTATGTATAGATTTCTCCGTGCCCTTAAAAAATTCAAAGTAGAAGTTATTTCTCCTTGAGGCCCAGTCCTGTTTCTCAGGTGTAGGTAATTATGTTAAATTTTTTCTGGTGCTTCCCTCCCCACCTGAAGTGTTACCAGCTTACATGTTATCAAACATTATCATCTTTGCTTATTTACACAAATGGATTATTAACATATACTCGTCCACATCTTACCTTTAAAAAATAGCTTTATTGAGATACAGTTTAATATAAATGAACTGGACATATTTTAATTACACAGTTTTTGATATATAATGCATCTGTGAGACCGTTATCACAATCAAGATAATGAACATCCATCACCCCCAAAAGTATTATTTTGCCCTTTTGTAATCTTCCCTTCTTCCTTTACCCAAACAACCACTGATCTGCTTTCTGTCACTATAGGTTGTTTGGATTTTTTAGAATTTTAAATGAATCCATATGCACTCCCTTTTTTGGGGGGAGGTCTTATTTCACTCAGTAATTATTTTGAGATTTACCCATGTTGTCTATCAATAGTCTATTCCTTTTTATTGCTTAGTAGTATTACATTTTATGGATATACAGCAATTTATCATTTAACTCTTGATGGACATGTGGGTTTCCAGTTTTTGACTATTGTAAATAAAGCTGTAGATATTCCTGGAAGTCTTTGTGTGAACTTTTGTCTGTCTTGGGGAAAAAACTTTGATGGGAACAGTTAGATCATGTGATACGTGTATGTTTTTAACTTTTTAAAAAACTGCAGACTGTTTTCCAAAGTGGTTGTATTATTTTACATTGCCACCAATAGGGTATGAGATTTCCAGTCCTTCTGCGTCCTTTCCAGTGCTTGTCGTTCTGATTCTAGACCTTCCAATGAGGGTGAAGTGGTAATCTTGTGGTTTTAGTTTGCATTTTACTAATGTCTGTGATGCTAAATATCTTTTCATGTGTTTTTTGCCAGCTGTATATCTTTGGTGAAGGTCTCTTTATATCACCATATCACCTGCCCACTTTTTAAATTGGGTTACTATTGACTTTTAAGAAGTCTTTATTCTGGTTTTAAGTCCTTTATCAGATATGTAGTTCATAGATACTTTTTTTTTTTTGCCATTTGTAATTTCATTCTCTTAATAGTGTCTTTTGAACAACAATTTTTAATTCTGATGAACTTTATGAATTTTATATTGTTCTGGCTTGTGCTTTTGGTGTCATGTCTAAGCCGTCTTTGCCTAACCCAAGGTCACAATGATTTTTTTCCTTTTATTTCTAATAGAAGTTTTATAGTTTAGGGTTTTGCATTTGAGGCTTTTTGTTTGTTTTTTTTTAGTATGATGCAGAGTATAAATCAACATTTCTTTTTTGGGGGGTGTGGAGTTAAACTTTTTCCAGCACTGTTTGTTGAGAAGGCTGTCTTTTGTTCATTGAATTGGTTTTACACCTTTGTCAAAAATCAATTATCCATGTATGTGTGGTTCTATTTCTGTACTGTATCCTTTTCCATTGACCCATTTTTCTCCATCTAGATGCCAAAACATACTGTCTTAATTATTATGACTTTATATTATGTCTTGACATCAAGCAGTCATGGTTTTCTTTATTCTTTTTCAAAGTTGTTTTGGTTCTTCCATGTCCTTCATATTTTTATGAGTCCGTTTCTATAGAAAAGCTTGCTAGGATTTTATTGGAATTAACTTGAATGTAAAAAGCAATTTGAGGTAAATTGACATCCTAACAATGTTGAATTTTCCCATTCATGAACACAATTTATCCATTTACTTAGATCGTCTTTAATTTCTTTCAGCAGTGTCTAGGTTTTTTTTTTTTTAATTAGAGAGTGCACATGTATGCACAAATGAGAGAGAGGTGGGGAGGGGGAGAGAGAAAGAAAGAGAGAGAGAATCCCAAGCAGGCTCTGCACTGACAGTAAGGAGCCCAATGCAGGGCTTGAACCCACAAACTGTGAGATCATGATCTGAGCCGAAATCAGTCATTGGATACTTAACCCACTGAGCTACCTGCCACCCAGGCACCCCAGCAGTGTTTAGTTTTCATTGTACAGTGTTTGTGCATTTTTGTCAGATTTATTCCTATTTCCTGCTTTTTGGTGCTGTTATAAATGGTATTTTTTAAACCTCAGTTTCTAGTTATTAGTGTAGAGAAATACAAATATTTTTGCATATTCTTGTATTATTTACTCTTGATAAACTCACTTGTTAGATATAATAGCTTTTTTTGTAGACCCCATCAGATTTTCTGCGTACACTGTTGGTCCTACATTTTCCTTTCCTATCTGGATGCTGTTTTTTCCCTGTCTTGTGGTATCTTAGTACAGTACTGAATAGAAGTGATGATATTAGAGTGAACCCCTAAATGCTATTCTTCCTTAAATGTTTGGGCAATTTACCAATGCAGTTGTGTGGGCCTGATGTTTGTTTTCTTTGTGGAGGTTTTAAATGACACATTTAGTTTATTTAATAGATACAGGACTATTCAGGTTATCTATTTCTTCTTAAATGAACTGTGGTGATTTGTGCCTTCCATGTGAATTAGTCCATTTCATCCAAGTTACTGAGTATTTGCACAGAGTTGTTTATGATAATTACCTTTTTTATAACTGTTGGTTTCTGTAGAATCTGTAGTGATGTCACTTTTTTCATTCCTGATATTGATAATTTTGTCTTTTTTTTTTCCTTGTTAGTCTAGGTAGAGATTATTGATTTTATTAATATTCTCTAAAAATCAGCTTTTGGTTTCATTGAGTTTTCTGTTTCCTCTTTTACTGATAACTAATGTTTTAATTTTCTTCTGCTTTGTACTTAGTTCTTTTTCAACTTAGTTATGTTGAAGCTGGTATCATTGACGTGATACCCTTTCTAACATAGAGGTTTAGTGCTGTATATTTCCCTTTTTTATTTTTTAATTAAATTTTTATGTTTTTCTTTATTTCTGAGAGCAAGAGAGACAGAGCTTGAACAGGGGAGGGGCAGAGAGAGAGAGAAAGAGAGAGAGAGACCGACCCAGAATCTGAAGCAGGCTCCAGGCCCTGAGCTGTCAGCACAAGCTGGCCTTGAACTTGTGAACCACAAGATCATGATGTGAGCCAAAGTTGGACACTTAACTAAGCCATCAAGGTGCCCCAATATATTTCCCTCCAAGGTACAGCTTTGATGGCCTCCCTCAGAGTTTTTTTTAAGTTTATTCATTTTGAGAGAGAGAGAGAGAGAGAGAGAGAATATCCCAAGCAGGCTCTGCACTGTCAGCATGAAACCAAATGTGGGGCTAGAACTCAGGAACCGTGCTTGAGATCATGACCTGACCCCAAATCAAGAGTTAGCTGCACGCTTAACCAATTGAGCTACTCAGGCAGAATTACCCAGGTACCCCTTCCTCTCTCGAAATTTTTCATGCATACTTTTTATTCAGTTCAAAATGCATTGTAATATATTTTTCTGACCCATGTGTGATGAGAAGTATGTTATTTATTTAATTGCCAAATAATTGGAGTTTTCCATAGATGTTTCTATTAGGTTTTTAAAGAATTTTTTTAATGTTTATTTTTAAGAGAGCACGTGCACACACACACACACACACACACACACGTGAGGGAGGGGCAGAGAGAGAGGGAGACACAGACTCTGAAACAGGCTCCAGACTCTGAAACAAGCTGTCAGCACAGAGCCTAATGTGGAGCTCGAATCCACGAACTGTGAGATCATGACCTGGGCTGAAGTTGGATGCTTTACCAACAACCACCCAGATGCACAATGTCTCTGTTATTCTCATTCAATTCCATTGTGGCTAGAGAACATATTCTAAGACTTGAATCTTTATAAATTTGTTGAGACTTGTTTTATGATCCAAATATCATATATCTTAAGTTTTATGTGCACTTTATGAGGAGGTGTATTCTGTTGGGTAGTGTTTTATAAATCTCATTTAAGTTGTTGATAATGTTGTTGAAATGATGTCTGTCCTTCCTCATTTTCTGTCTATTGTGCTATCACATTGAGAGAAGGATATTGAAATTTCCTTTTTTTACCTGTGCATGTGTCTGTTCTTGCAGTTCAGTTTTATTTTTTTGAAGTTTATGATTAGTACATAAATGTTTAGGATTACTATGTCTTCTCTGTGCATTGACCCCTTTTTTATTATGTAGTGACCATTTTTATCCCTGGTAATACTCTTTGCCTTAATATCTACTTTTTATGATACTGATATAGCCATCTTGGCTTTCTTTTGAATAGGGTTCACATGGTATATCTTTTTCCATTCTTTTACTTTCAACCTATTTGTGTCCTTAGATTTAAAATGTGTTTTATGTAGAAAGCATAAAGTTGGAATTTGATTTTTACATCCAACTTATACCCTCTTGTTCTAATAGATTAGTTTTAAAACTACTACTTTGCTGTTTTTCTGTTTGTGTTTTGTGTTCTTTGTTCCCGTTTAATGCTTTCTTTCGGTTGGGTATTTTTTTTTTTATTCCATTATATCTCTTGTTAACTGATTAGCTTCTAACTTTTGGTTATATTGGTGGCTGGTTTTAGGAGTTAATCTTAATAATCTTCCTTCAAGGAGTGTTTATGCTACTTACTCTCTTGGACTGTGCTGTTGGTATTGTATATTTTACTTCTGTGTATGTTATAAATCCTGTATTTGTTGAAACAGCCATTGATCTTTTAAGCACTACTTAAACAATAAGAAAAATATTTTCTATATGACTCATAACACAGTTATGTGCATGCATTGAATATTCAGGGGGGATTTTCCACAGATTCCCAGAGTTGTCTCTGTGCAACTTTCTTTGGTACTTTGCTGCCCAAACTCTACTTTGGTCTCCTTGGACTCACGTCCTCTTACATAGGGAGTGTTTGAAGTTTGGCTATTTTTTCCACCTGGACTGTGCTATGGCTTGGTTTGTCTCTCAAGAGAGTAAGCTGGAGCAATCATGGACTCACCTTACTTGTTTTCTGAGTTTCAGGGATCATTGTCCCTCATTGTCTGATCTTCAGTGTTCTTCAAAACCATTGTTACACATGTCATGTGTGATTTATTTTTTTAAAGTTGTTTCAACGGGAAACATATTACACCATCTTGCTGGAAGTCCAAGTCCACCTATTTTTTTTTTAATTACATAGTATAGTCTGTAGTTCTAGATCTGCCTCATTCATTGTTATATGGACACACTACAGTGTAGTTCCTACATTGATGACATTATGGTTTGATTTTAGTAAAAATGCGTCAAATCAGATTTACAGTTTAAAGTATGAAAACCACAATGGCAAAAGGATTCTTCACTGATTTGTTTTCCATAGTTGTGTGTGGGAATGCCTATTTCTCCACACCCTTATCAACTCTGGGTTTTTAAAAATTTAGAATATCACCTAATTTTAGGATAAAAACTGTTTTCTAATTTATATTTTGAAATGGGTGAGATTTTAAGACTTTGACTTTATATTTCTTGTCCTGTGAATTGCCTTTTTGTATACCTGACCTATGTTAATGATCATCTTTGTTACATTTCTGTGTAAAGTTTATTTCATACATTGTAGGTACATTGTCTTACAGGTTATTACCTTGAATTTCTTTGTGTAGTGTTGGGCATATAGATTTATTTGTATTATTAAGGAGTATAGTTTTTTTAAATTTTTTAAATGTTTTTTATTTATTTCTGAGAGAGACAGAGCGTGAGCAGGGGAGGGTCAGAGAGAGAAGGACACACACAATCTGAAACAGGCTCAAGGCTCTGAGCTAGCTGTCAGCACAGATCCCGACTTGGGGCTCGAACCCGCGAGATTGTGACCTGAGCTGAAGTCAGATGTTTAACCGACTGAGCCACCCAGGTGCTCCTATAGTTTTTGGGGGTTTTTTGGGTTTTTTTGGGGTTTTTTTTAGTTTATTTGGTCTTAAATGTTTTTAGCTTCAGGTCCTTCATCTTTCAGATGAGATTGTAATAGTTTTGAAGATTAAATGTGGTTATGGATAAAATATTTTTCATAAACAAGGTCCTCAGTTAATGTTAACTGATTTGTACTACATATAGATTATCCAAATTTTATAGCTTTAGGGTGTGTTGAAATTTCATTTTTCATTGCCGTTACTTGATTTTAGACTCTTTTTGGTTAGCTTATTGAGAGTATGAAAAGAAATTTGTGAATTTTTTTAAAAAGACTTTTTAAAATTTATTTCTTTATTTTGAGTGGGGGCAGAAAGACAGGGAGAGAGAATTCAAGAAGGCTCGACATTCAGCACAGAGTCAAACAAGGGGCTTGATCTCATGATCATGAGATCATGACCTAAGCTGAAATCATGAGTGCTTAGCTGACTGAGCCACCCAGGCGCCCAGGAAATTTGTGAATTTTTAACAGAGATTTGTTGCATTTTCTTAAAATGGTTTTTTATGTTCTTTGTAATTTGTAATTAACTTCATGATTTCATTTCTGTACTCTTAACCATTTTGCCACTGAAATTTTTGCAATATAATGGGCCTTTTACTTAGGAAAACAGAAATACATGAAGTGATTGCACATTAATTCAAGGTGATACTGCTTATAATAAAATGTTAACTTTTTGGATGGATATTTTAAACAGTGAAATTGGTCCTAGTTCTCTTTTTACTAAATTAACTACTAAATGAAGCCTTTAAAACTGGAATATAAAGGACATATTTGTTAAAATACTAGCATTTTCCAAGTTGGATCTCACTGGTATTTAGAAAGCACTGGTTGTAAATTGCTGAACTAAACTATTTGAGGTGTGATACAACTATTGAATTCACTAACATGGTATTTTTAGGTAATTGCTATGAAATAATGCTAAATGTTACTTTTTTTGTAATTGAATATAACTGGTTGTTTATAATAGGTATGTTATTAAAAACTATTTTGTTTGGGCTTTTAGAGTTTGGTTTTTCTTAAAATGCCACATAGACATGTTTATATTAGAATTCCAAGTTACAGATGTTTATAGTGTATCTCCTAAATGCCAACGCTGTTAACTGGCAATTCAAAGACACTGAGAATATGTGCTCCTTGAGGGTAGAGGTAGGGACCTTATTTGTTTTACTGCTCCTCCATTGTCAGTAGTAGGTGTTAAGTAGTACATACTCATTAAATATTTAATAACTCCTAAAGGGTCTGGCTTCAGTATGCTTATAATCTCACGAGCCACTTAGGGAAAAGATAAACAATTTTATTTCATAACATTCTTTTTGCTGGAGATCCAAAAGAGCTGTGTTTTCTAGGACCTCATGTAATTGAATAGATATGTACACAAGGTTTAAACAAATACTTTACGGTTGTTATAGAAGAGATCAGTCTGGTTCGGTAGGATCAGAGTAGACCTCACGGAAGGAGTGAGTTGTGACCAGTGCATTAAAAATAGTTGGGGAGAGGAGGTGAGTAGTGTATGTTGAGGGAATGACACAGCCAAAGTTGTGTAGATGGGCTGGCACAAATTGGTAAACATTGAATAGCTTTTGTGGCAGTGGGTTTATGTATGGTTTTATATATGAATATGAGAGAAAGATGGCACATAGGTTGTAGAAAGTCTCAGGTGCAGGTTATGAAATTTGTATTTCATCTGGTAGGCACTATTTTATATATATCTGTAAGTTCCCATACATAAAAGTAACTCATTATTATGCTGTTGTTAGAATTTGGAGAATGAACTCCAAAAGGATTGGCTTTGGTATTACGTGAGGTGCCATGAATTAGAATCATGGATCTATAAATTTCATATTTTTATCTCTTATTTGGTCTATTTGTGTTGCCAAAGTGTAATACTTAGTTTTGGACCTACTGCATTAGGGGCTCATGGTGGTTAAATAATATTTTTACTTTGGAAGTGATAAAAGTATCACAAAAACTTAACCATGAGAGATGTGTTTTTGAGCAATGATTTTTTTATACCTATTGTGAATTTTGAACATAGAAAAAAACCTAATAGTTATGAACCACTATTTATCTGTCATTTCGCCCCAGTAATAATCAATAAACCATTGCTAGAGTTTGTGATATCCACTCTACCTAACTCTTATGTTGTTTTATGATGAGTAGCAGATCCAGTATTGTTTTACTTGTAATGTTTTGGTGTGTCTCTAAAAGATAAGGATTTTTTTTTTTTTAATATAACCACAATACTGTTAGGACAGCGGGAAAAAAGAATCTTTAATGTTATCAAGTGCCAAATCTGTTTTAAAATATTTAATTGTCTCATAAAAGTCAAAGTAGTTTTTACAGGCTTTTTTTTGGTGTGTGTATGGGAAGGGGAGATCAGGATCAAACAAGATGAGCACATTCAGTAGCTTGATAAGCCTTTTTTATGTTTTTAATCTGCATGTTATCCTTTCACCTGTGAGTTTTTTTAAACTGAATTTTATTTTATTTAAAATGTTTTTAGTGTTTTATTTTATATTTGAGAGAGAAAGAGAGACAGAGACATAGAGCAAGCAGGGGAGGGACAGAGACAGAATCTAAAGCAGACTCCAGGCTCCGAGCTGTCAGCACAGAGCCCAACGTGGGGCTCAAACTCACAAGATTATGACCTGAGATGAAGTCAGGTGCTTAACCAACTGAGCCACCCAGACACCCCGTTGCATTTTATTTTTGAAGAAAACTTGTTGGTTCCACAGAATTGCCCCCCACTCTGCATCTACTGATTGTGTACTGATGTTGTAATTTAAAATGTTTATGTGTCTGTCAGTTGGTGTTGGATCTAGAGATTATCATAATTTTTTTGTTTGTTTTGGGTAATATTTTATAAATGGTGGTATGTTTTTACATTTAGAAGACATATGTTTGATATGTGTGTGTGTGTAATGATATTCCCAGTAATATTTCTTATAAACTTTTTTTACCTTTTTTGTGTTCAGTGTTGTCTGTGCTCAGCATAGTTTGGTAAACATCTATTCATCAGTATTCTTAAGGATATGTAAAAGAAATGTATCTTAAATTCAGTTAAAGTGCATATAATAGAAACAGTATTAAAGTTTAAGTTAAATTGTAATTATTGATGGTAGACAAGAATTTTTTCAGTGAAGATCTTGTCAAGTTAAGAGAATGTTATTTAGAATTTGCTAGCAGGCTAGAGTCTGGCTTCTCTATAACATTGAAGGTAATCTCTGAGCTTTAGTTTAACAGATTTTTAAATGGTCTTAATAGGACTTAATCTCAAAAGTTATTTTGGAGATTAGATGAAATAGCATGTAAGATTTAGCACAGAATGGCACTTAAGTGTTCAAATGAGGATCATGGTTGTTACTGTAGCTCTTTACTTTATACACCTGATTTGGGAGGAACACCCCAGTGGACTCCAAATGTGAATTTTTTATAACTAGCTATTAGAAACACAGTTTTTAATTAAAAATTAAAATTAAATTTTTTAATTTATTTAAACATTTTTAAATGTTCATTTATGTTTGAGAGAGAGAGAGACAGAGCTTGTGCAGGGCAGGGTCATCAGACAGAGAGGGAGAGACAGAATCCGAATACCAGCTCCAGGCTCTGAGCTGTCAGCATTCGGGGCTCGAACCCACGAACTGTGAGATCATGACCTGAGCTGAAGTTGGACGCTTAACAGACTAAGCCACACAGGTGCCCCAAAATTTATTTATTTTTGAGAGAGAGAGAGAGAGAATGCACACATGTGCTGGGTGGGGGAGGGGAGAAAGAGAGGGAGACAGAGGACCTGAAGCGGGTTCTGCGCTGACAGCGGAGTCCCTGATGCCAAGCTCGAACTCATGAACCACAAGATCATGACCTGAGCCAAAGTCAAGATACTTAACTGACTGAACCACTCAGTTGCCCCCAAATTAATTTTTTTTAATTGAAGTGTCGTTGACGTATACAGTATTATATCAGTTTCAAGTGTGCGTAATTTTTTTCAATAGCTTACTAATTTTTAGTAATCTCTGTGTGCAACATGGAGTGCAAATTCATGACCCTGAAATCAAATGAGTTGCATTTTCTTCCAACTGAGCCAGCTAAGTGCCACCAGAAATGTACATACGGTTTTAAGAGAATTTCGAATCCAGGTTAAAAATAGCTGGGCAGATAACACTACAGAGAGTATTAGTGAAATTAAAACAAAAATTACTTAGAATTTAACACAGAGCAACAAAAAGGCAGAGAGGTTAAAAGATAGAGGAAAGGAAGAGGAATTCTAACAAATTATCTAGAGTGCCAGAAAGTGAAAGTTAAAGGTTGCAGAGAAGTGCAATATGAAAGTTTAAAAAACTCATAATTTTCTAAAATTGATGAGCTTCATGAATTTTTAGATTTAGGAAGCACAGGAAAACCTAGCCACATCACAGTGAAAGAGCAGGCCATTAGACACAGAGAAGATCTTTGAAGAAGCCATAGAAAAATCAGATTTCCCAAGAAGGAATAAGAACTGTAAAGATACAGCATGCTTCTTCAGCAACATGTGGGTCCAGAAGATGGTGAAATAGTTATCTTCAAGGTGTTGAATGAAAATAACTACCTATTATTCTATAGTCAGCTAAATTATCACTTAAAGAGAAGAACAAAGTAGTTACATTTCAGAAATACCTTTTCCCTTCACCCTCCCCCAAAAAGGGCAATTGAGGAAATTTATCAACAGACCCATTGAAGAATTTCTAGAGATTGTGCTGTATGTAGGAAGAAGGCTGATGACGCCGGAAAGGAAGTTTGAGGTAGGAAAAGTAAGGTTAACCAAGAAATTGGTAGGCCTGTGGGCAAATAGAATTATTAACAGTATGGGAAAGTAATAACAGTGATTGTTTGATTTGGGGTTTAATAAGTTGAACTGAAAATATTATAACAACGTGTAAGAGAGTAGTTGAGTAGCTGATGTGTAAGTTCTGATGCTTCTAGTATTGTTTTGAGCTATGGTGTCCATTATAGTAGCCACTAGTCATACATAGTTATTGAGCACTTGACATATGGCTAGTCTAAATTGATCTCCAGTTGTAAAATGCACATAAATTTCCAAGACTTAGTATGATAAAAAAGAATGTAATTTTTATATTTCTCACATGTTGATATTATTTTGGGTTAAATAGTGTCCCTTTTTCTTTTTTTAAAAAATTTTCTATTTTTTTTAATCTTTATTTTTGAGAGAGAGAAAGAGAGACAGTGTGAGCAGGGAAGGGGCAGAGAGAGAGGGAGACGCAGAATCTGAAGCAGGCTCCAGGCTGCAAACTGTCAACACTGAGCTTGACACATGGCTCGAACTCAACGGTCTGCGAGATCATGACCTAAACCTTACCTCAGACGAAATTGGACGCTTAACCGACTGAGCCATCCAGACACCCTATCTTTTTTGCTTTTTTAAAATATGGTTATTAGAACATTTATAAGGTCATCTTCTAGTATAACATCATCATATATGCATATCTTAACATTTCTGTACTGTACCAATCTGGAGAGTGGAAATTTCAGGTCTAAAGTGAATCAGGTAAGTTTATATTTTAAAATTTTAAGGGTCAACATAGTAATGATAGGGATAGAGTATATAACTCGTAAAATAATTGGAATACTGGGGTGACTAAAATTAAAGATACCTAATCCAAAAGAAGTTGGGGGAGGAGTAAAAAACTAGGAAGCAAAATGAATTCATTTTAATGGTGTTAGGAAAGGTTCAGTGGAGGATTCCTTTCAGCCTTTAAATGTAGAGTTTTGGAGGGTATGGAGTTGGACTTAATTTAACCCTAATTACCTCCCAAAGTCTCCATTTCCAAATACCATCACTTTGGGAGTTACAACTTGAATGAATTTTGGTGGTCATTAACATTGAGTTCATTGCATCTTCTAGATACTTCACTTCCACTCCAGGTAACCACTATCTTGAATTTGGTGTTTGCCATTCCTATAAATGTCTATACTTCACTGTATGTGTTATATATATTTTGTATCTTAAGCAATATATGGTTTTGTTTTACTTGTTTAAACTGTGTATATGTGACACATGCTGCTTGTATTCTCTAACTTGTTATTACTGTTCAATATTATTTTTGTTTATTTTAACGTAAGTTTATATGTGGCTTTATTGGATTTTCATTGCCATATGGTATATGATTATGTGAATGTATTTTACCCTACTGACAAATTTTGAGGTTGTTTCTAAATTTTTCTGTTATAAATTACTGCTGTGGTGAGTATTCTTGTGCATATATCAATAGGTGTCACTATTCAAGTTTCTCTGAGAGTGGAATTGCTGGATTATATTGTGTGTCTGTTTGCAAGTTGATATTGACATGTTGCATTCCTAAATGGTTGTGCTAATTTATACTCTACTAGCAGTGTATAAGAATTCTTGTTTTTGGATGTCTTCTCTGATAATTGACATTGTTGGACTTTTTAATTGTCAAACTAAAGAACATGTAATTTGATCTCTTGTTTCAGTTTGAATTCCCTGAGAATTAATGATACATTTTCTTATTTATAGGCCATTCTTGTTTGTTCTCTGTTAAATACCTGTTCATATAGTCTATCCATTTTCTTTTTAATGTAGTTTTTATCTTATTTTAAACTTGTTTCCTAAGAGCTTTATATATTGTGGGTACTAAAGCCATATTACTTTCATGGACTACCATTAACTCCTGTCTGTGGCTCGTTTTTTGTTTGTTTTTTGTTTTTGTTTTAATTGAATAGAATTTGGAAATTTTAACATCACATTTATGTTTTAGTTTAAGAAGTTTTTCTTTAACTCAGTCTTACATACATAGAGAGGTTTTTGTTTTGAAAGTTTTGAAATTTTGGTTTTCACATTTAGGGCCTCAGTCTATCTGGAATTTAATTTTTGTATAGTATATGATAAATGTTTAATGATTTTTCCCCTTATGAATAACACATTTAGTACCAACTTAATTGAATAGTTCATATTTTTTCCCTACTGATCTGTAGTGTCAGCTGTCAGGTTTCCATGGATGGATGGCACTGTTTCTGGGCTATCCTTTCTGTTTCACTGTTTGTCTATCCTGTACCAGTACCACAGTGTCTTAATTTACTGTAGTGTCACCGTAAGTCTCAGAACCTTGTAGAGTGAATTTCACAACTTTGTCCTTCAGAATTGTCTTGGCACTTTCTTTACCATGTGTATTTTTAAGATAAGTTGGCTGAGTTCCATGAAGACTTTTGGGGTTTTGATTAAATTGTGTAAGTTTGGGGAGCTTGGGTGCTTCAGTTGTTAAGCATCTGACTCTTGATTTCAGCTTAGGTCATGATCTCATGGTTTGTGAGATGGAGCCCTGTGTCAGGCTCTGCACTGACAACAGCGCAGAGACTGCTTGGGATTTGCTTTCTGCCTCTCCCCTGCTCTCATGCGTGGTCTCCTTCTCTCTCAAAATAAACATTTAAAGAAGTTGATAGGATAATTGGGGGAGTATTATATTTACATTATCAATAAAATAAGATGGCAATACTTGAACTCAAAGGGAGAAAACTAACATTTGAGAAATTTACCCCTTTTCCCCCTAACATTTTCTGTAATTACAGAGGTTATGCTTAATGTGTTAGCCAAAAAGGAAAGTGAATTAAACCAGTGATTTACCAACTTAGTCAGCACTGTATGTATTTCCCATCATTCCCTCTATATACTACAAAGATTTTAAGCAGCTTATCTGTAAAGGGTGAGGAAAGAGGGACACTTCTTTGATAAATAGTTCAGTTTCTTTCAAAGTTACTAGTTTATTTACTGCTTTCTTAGAAAATTATATTTTACTGGGCTTCAGATATCTCAGAATTCTGTAGCATTTTAAAATATCTTTTTATTGCTAATTTTGAACATTTGTATTCTGTTTATTTCTCTTGTCAGAGACCTTATTTTACTGGTCTCTAAAAAGAACCAGCTTTCCTTATTTTTGTTTCCATAATTGATTGATCTGTGCTTTTATCCTTATTTTTTGCTTCACATGAGATTTATTTTATTGTCTTTTAGTCCACTTTAGATCCCAAACTCATTTACTTTCTTGTTTAAAAAATGGATTCGGGCGGGGGGCGGGGGGCATCTGGGTGGCTCAGTCAGTGGAGCGTCCGACTTCAGCTCAGGTCATGATCTCAGTTTGTGGGTTCGAGCCCCGTGTTGGGCTCTGTGCTGACAGCTAGCTTAGAGCCTGGAGCCTGTTTCAGATTGTGTGTGTCCTCTCTCTGACCCTCCCCCACTCATGTTCTCTCTTTGTCTCAAAAATAAATAAACTATAAATAAAATTTAAAAAAATAAAAAATGGATTCAGGGGCGCTCAGTCGGTTGAGCGTACATCTTCCGCTCAAGTCATAATCTCACAGTTCATGAATTTGAGCCCCATATCGGAATCTGCTAACAGCTCAGAGCCTAGAACCTGCTTCAGTTTCTGTCTCCTCTCTCTGCCCCTTCCCTGCTCTCTCTCTCTCTCTCACACACACACTCTCTCTCTCTCTCTCTCAACTAAATAAATATTAAAAAAAAATTTTAAATGGATTCAAGATTAAGAAAGACTAAGTGATCTCTTTTGCAATAAGTTTTTGCTTTTAGAGGTCTCTTTTTTTAATTGAGATAATTGACATGTGACATTGTGTTAGTTTCACATATACAGCATAATAACGTGATATATGTATATATTAAGAAACAATTGCCTCAGTAGGTTAATATTCATCACCACATATATAGTTAAACTTTTTTTTATTAGAATTTTTGAGATTTTACTCTGTAAGTAATTTTGAAATGTACGGTATGTATTGTTAATCATAGTTACCATGCTGTACATTGTATCCCCAGGATTCATTTATCTTTTAACTGCAAGTTTGTATATTTTGCCCACCTTCACCCATTTTGTCCCTCCTCCACCTCTGGCAACAACCCATCTGCTTTTTGTATTTTTGAGTTTAGTTTTTTTTTTTTTAATTAGATTTGATATATAAGTGAGATCATACAGTATTTGTCCTTCTGTATCTGACTAAGCACAGTAAGTTAGCCTCAAGGCCCATCCATATTATCCTAAATGGTAGGATTTTCTTTTATATATATAAATTTTAAATACTTATTTTTGAGACACAGACAGAGCATTAGTGGGGAGGGGCAGTGAGAGAGGGAGACACAGAATCTGAAGCAGGGTCCAGGCTCTGAGCTGTCTGCACAGAGCCCGAGGCAGGGCTCGAAGTCAGAAACCATAAGACATGATCTATGCAGAAGTCGGACACTCAACCGACTGAGCTACCCAGATGCCCCCCCCTTTCTTTTCTTTATTCCTAAATAATAATCCGTACTACATTTTCTGTCTCATCCACTAATGGACATTTATGTTGTTTCTGTGTCTTGATTGTAAATGTTTCAGTGAACATGAGCATGCAGGTATCTTTTCAAGATAGTGATTTCATTTCCTCAGATAAATTCCCAGAAGTGGGATTGCTGGATCATACAGTAGTATTTTTAAAAACTTTGTGGGGAACCTTTACTGCTTTCCATAGTGGCAGCACCAATTTACATTTCCACCAGTAGAGCACAAGGGTTCCCTTTTCTCCATATTTCTCACTAACACTTCTTTGTAGTCTTTTTTTGATAATTTCCATTCTGACAAGTGTGAGGTGATACTTCACTATGGTTTTGATTTGCATTACTCTGATGGTTTGTGAGGTTGAGCACTTTTTTATATCCCTACTGGCCATTGGCCTGTCATCTTTGCAAAGATGTCTATTCAGATCATCTACCCAATTTTTAATTGGATTATTTTTTTTTCTGAGCCATATGAGTTCTCTATATATTATGGATATTAACAACTTATCAGATACAATACCCTTTATCTCCATGGGGTATATTCCAGTACCCCCAGTGGATGCCTGAAACTGGGTAGTACCTAACTATATATATGGAGTTATTTGGTATACGTGCATTACCTGTGGTAAAATTTAAGTTACAAATTAGTTACAGTATGAAGTTAACAACAATACTAAAAATAGTGCCATTATAATCAGGTAAATGTGATCTCTTTCTCTCTATCTTAATGTACTGTACTCACCCTTATTGTGAGTACACAATAATAAAATGACTGTGTGAGGAGATGAAGTGAGGTGAATGATGTAGGCATCGTGATGTAGGATTAGGATGTGTTTGACCTTCTGACAGTAGGTCAGAAGGATCATCTCATTCCAGGCTATGGTTGATCATGAGTAACTGAAAATATAGATAAGAGGGAACAACTATATATGACTTGCAAATATTTTTTCCCATTCTGTAGGTACTCAGGTTGCCTTTGCTCTTGATGTCAAACCCAAAAAATCATTGCCTAGTCTCTTGTTAAGGAGCTTAGCACCAGTGTTTTCTTTGAGTTTTATGATTTCAGATCTTCTCTTCAAGTAATTATTCCATTTTGAGTTAATTTTTGTGTATGGCTTGAGATAGCAGTCTAGTTTCATTCTTTTGCATGTGGCTGTTCAGTTTTCCAAGCACCATTTATTGAAGAGACTGTTTTCCCCATTGTATGCTTATGTCTCCTTTGTCATAAATTAATTGACCACATATATGTGTGGATGCATTTCTGTTCCATTGATCTATGTATTGGTTTTTAGGCCAGTACCATCCTGGTTACTGCTTTGAAATCAGGGAGTGTGATGCTTTCACCTTTGTTCTTCTTTATCAAGATTGCTTTGGCTTTTTGGGGCCCTTTGTGGTTCCATACAAATAGTAGGATTGTATGTTCTATTTCGGTGAGAAATGCTGTTGGAATTTTGATAGGGATTGCATTGAATTTGTGGATTGCTTTGGGTAGTATGAACATTTTAATAATATTGATTTTTTTTTCCAATCCAGGAGCGCAGAATATCTTTCCATTTATTTGTGTTAATTTTAATTACTTTATTAATTATTAATAATTAATTTTTAATTTTATTTATTTTTAAGAATTTTTTAAATATTTATTTTGGGGGAGGGGATAGAGCATGAGAGGGAAGGGGTAGAGAGAGAGACACAGAATCTGAAGCAGGCTCCAGGCTCTGGGCTTTCAGCCCAGCGCCTGACGTGGGGCTCGAACTCATGAGCCATGATATCATAACTTGAGCAGAAGTTGGACTATATTACAGATCTAGTAATCCCAGGAAACTTTGATACCATTATTATATCTTTTCTTTTTCTTTTTTTTTTTTAACAAATAGTTTATNCCACCTTGTGTACTCTGGCTTGTTTCTTGAGGTAGCCATTAGAAGGCTTTCTCAGTGGATTCTGCATCCTTTTTCTCCCAATCTCTCGGGTATTGTAAGGTTTCCGATGGCTTTAGATCTTTTCCGTGTGAGGTATGGGTGCGAGTGCAAGTACGGAGCTTCCTGCTTCTCCGCCATCTTCTATATCTTAATAAAATTTAAAATAACTTATTATCTAATTTCCAGCAGTATTAAAAATTTCCCATTTGCCTCAAAAATGTCTTGGGCACCTGGGCGGTTCAGTCGGTTAAGCATCCCAACTTCAGCTCTGGTCATGATCGCATGGTTCGTGAGTTTGAGCCCTGCATCAGGCTCAGTGCTGACAGTTCAGAATCTGGAACCTGTTCAGATTCTTTGTCTCCCTCTCTCTCTCTGCCTCTTTCCTGCTTGTGCACTCTCTCTCGCTCTCCCTTTCTCTCCTTCTCTCAATAAATAAACCCTTTTTTAAAACGTCCTTTTTTCCCCTTTCAAATCAGGATCTCAGGAAAGTCAATATGTTGATTTAGTAAACGTCTTTTAAGTCTCTTTATCTATGAATTTACCTTCCATTCCCCTTTAATGCTTATTAGAGAAACTGTGTCATCTATTCTGTACAGTTTTCCACTTTGTTGATTTTAGTGATTATACTTGCATGTCATTGTTTTATACGTTCCTCATATTTTATTTCCTGAGGTGAGGCTTGATCAGATTCAGGTTTAATTTTTAGCAGGAATATTTTGTAGGTGCACTGTATCTAATTCGTGTTGTATTACACCAGGAAGAACATGTCTCATTATCTTTTTGTGATGTTACCATTTATCAGGAGGTTCAGGTTTGGTCAGCATGATGCATCTGTTATAGAGTACTCCATCATCCTTGCATACCTTCTTGATTTTATTAGTTAATAATTGCAGTTTCATTGGGTATTGCAAAAATGGTGATCTTCTTTTTTTCTCCCCTGTCTAATTTAGTTTGATTCTTCTGTTAATTTTTTTATATCAATATTTTGTCATACTGGAATACTCAGAAAACAGGCTTCTACATTGATTTCCCAGGTTTATTGCAATGATCATTCTTTAAAAAGTTTTTAATTTTTAATTTTGAGCCATTGAGAGCTCATAACACTAGTAACCTTGATACTTACTTGCTTGAAGTATCNTTTTAAAAAAAAAAAAAAAAAAAAATTCTACTTTCTGTAGGTGAGTACTGGTCCTTAAAAGACCACAGTAATGTGGGTGCAAAGGTGCTAATTGCTATTAGGGGGTTATTATTTCAAAGCCCTTTTAGTGGACAGTGCTAGCAGATAATTTGAAGACAACATTGTGAACTCATTTGTTATTTCCAAATTAACTTTATACAGTTTTTACTTTTCTGATTTTATATTTCTTCTACTTGTATAAATTGAATGATTTTGCTTGCTAACATTAAAAACATACACACACACAAACACACACAGGTTACTTAAAAAGGAACATTAATATTACACTGACCTTGTAATTACTGAGTACAGTTTAAAGTTTCTTTGTAGTTACTTTTGTTCTTATAGAATAAAAACAGAATTTCAAGGTTTATGGAGAGAATTCTGTTTGTGGTTCTACTACCAAGTAGATAAGTTTAATGTTTTCATTTAGTTTTGTTTTTTAGAGATTTTTACCCCCCATCATTTTTGGCTAAATTTTCCCGAGTCAAAAGTAAAATAAACTACATTTATAGAAGTCTGGTTAATACTTACTGTCCACTCTACTTTGCTTTGTCTATCCCGTTATAGGTATCATTTCCATTAATTTTTGACTTATCCTTCTGTCTTGTATAAACAAATGTGAATTGCTTCCTCCATTCGCCTTCCCATCATCCTAGAGATAGTGACAGTGTATACAGGTTATAACAGATACATCTTCCTTTTTAATGATAAGTATATCTTGGCGATCACTCCATGGCTATACATGGAGATTTTTGTTTGTTTGTTTTATAGTGCTGTATAGAAAGTATATGAGTGCCTCTGTTCCCAATAGCTTGCCGAATAGAGTATATTCGGTGATTGGGGTTTTGCCCGTCTGATAGATGAGATGGCACCTAAATGTAGTATTAGTTTGATTTTTTTTTTCTATGAGCAAGTCTTAACAGCTTTTCATATTAATGTTTTGCCTAGTTTTTAATGGAGTAACTAGTCTTTCTAAAATTTTATAATATAGTCTGTATTTGAAGCTTATATTTTCATTTTGATCCAAGTTATTTAGGAATTATTTTAAAATTTCATCTGATTAAAACATTGAATTTTCAGGGTGCCTGAGTGGCTCATTTGGTTAAGTGTCTGACCCTTGATTTCTGCTCAGGTCATGATCTCAGGGTCAGCAGATGGAGCCCTTTGCAGGGGTTGAACCTCTTTCTCTACCCCTCACCCATTCTATCTATCTCTATTTTTAAAAAGGGGAGGGGTGTAAAATGAAAATAAAACAATTGAATTCTGTTCTGTTTTTTCCCCATCAAAATATCTTACTCTGTTTGAGCATTAAATACAGTCTGTACCATTTCTTCTTTATGGAATTTATTGAGTTACTCATTACATAGCTTACGATCTGCTTTTGAGACTTTCATGGATATTTAAATACAAGGATGAACTGCACATAACTGAAACATATCAGTTGGAGAATTTAAAAAACTGTGGTATACCAATATACTAGAATGCTATGAAGCTGTTTATAAAATGAACTAGATTAGCAGTGTTGATGTTTAAAAAAAAAAAATCTCTAGGCTGTTATGTTAAATGAAAGGAGAATGGTGTTACACAGCAGATATGGTGTGATTCTGTTTTATATGAATATTAAAAACGTAGACATAGATAAATATTTGGAAAGGAATTGTATTAAATTTAAGGGACAAACTTTGGACTGTGGAGAACTTTACATTTTTTTAATCGTTTTGGACTTGAATTTTTAAGTTAATATTTGGAATTAATATTGAATGTTATCAATGCTGTTGCATATGCTTATGTGTTCCTTTTAATATCACTAATACTCTGCTTTAGTTAGTGACTGCCCAGAATTATTTTATCTTTTTCATATATAATTTTGTCATGTATATAACAAAAATGTATTGTTTTATATTTTGAGTTTTCTGAAAATGGTAGGCTTATTTTCTGTTTCTCTGACTTGTGTTTTACTTTAACAGTGTTTTTAATAGCCATTCTTTTATATATAGTTATGTAATACTCTTTATAGTGTAGTATTATATGTTAAAATACCCTGGTTTATCTCTTTTTTTTTTTTTTTAATTTTTTTTATTTCCGAGAGAGAGCGTGCGCGTGTGTGAGCAGGGGAGGGTCAGAGAGAGAGGGAGACAGAATATGAAGCAGGCTTCAGGCTCTGAGCTAGCTGTTAGCACAGAGCCTGATGCGGGGCTTGAACCCAAGAACCGTGAGATAATGACCTGAGCCGAAGTCGGACACTTAACCGACTGACCCACCCAGGCATCCCTGATTTATCTCTTTTCTTGTTGGAATTTATCTGGGTCATTTACCATTTTTGACTTTAAGAATGATGCTGCTTTGAACATGTTTGTACTGCCTGGTGCATTTGTACAAAATTTTTTGAGAGTACATCTAAGGATAAGTATTGCTAGAATGTACAGTATGTTAAACTTTATAAGGTAGTACTAGATTATTTGTCAGGGTATTGCGCCAGTTAATGTACACGAGAGTTCTTACTGTTTCAGATTCTCATCAGCACTTGGTCAAGTATTAAATTCTTTGATTCTTGCCATTTCGGTATGTGATATTTTCTTTGGTTTTTCTTTATATTTCCCTAATTATTAATGAGGTGTTGCATCTTTATTTTCCCCCAACGTGTTTATGGCCATTAGTGTTTCTTTTCTGAAATTTTGTGAACTAACCTATTTATGTCTTTGCCTAATAAAAATTTGAATTTAACGGAGTTTATAGTTTTCTTAGTGCATTATTGTTACTGGTTCTCTGTTGGTTGTGTTTCTAATATCCTCTCTTAGTTTGTAGATCTTGTCACTTAATACTGTGTTTTGATGAATAAAAGCTGCTAATGTTAATGTATAGAGTTTTAATATGGCCACAAGTTCCCATTGCCATCATAATTAAATTTATGTGTTCTTTTTCCACTCATTTGAATCTTTGCCTTGTTCTTATTGATATGTTTGCTGTTGATTGTTGGAAATCTTTAAAGCAGTCTCTAATAATAGTTATGTCTGTTGTTGGGATACGGTTTCTTTTACAGAGATTTTGTGGCCACTCTGTAGAAGTATTTTCTTACATGGTTCATTTTCTTGTGTTTTAACTTTAAAAGTCCTTACATGACCTGAGGGTCATAAAGATATTTTCATACATTACAAAAAAATTTAAAATTATGACTTTCACATTTATCTCTAATCCATCAGAAAATTACTATTTTTTTGTGTGTTGTATTAGATAGGGATCTAGTTTCTTTTTCTTTTCTTTTTTTTTTTTTTTTTTAACACCTTACCAGAGATAACCAGTTAAATAAAAATTGCAGTGCCATTTCTTCACGTTACAGGTAAATATGTGTTAGGGTGAACACTAAGTTACTGTAATAAAATGCAGAACATAGTGGCAGAAATAGGCACATTTGTTTCTCAAAAGCCAAAGTCCTGCTGGCTTAAGAAAATGGTATCAGTTTGTTCCATGAGATTATTCACTAGGCCAGCTTCATCTTGTGGCTTCATTATTTCCCAAGCTTTTGTTCTTGTCTGCGTGGTCTGGTGATGTGTAATTGTGCTGTCTTGTTTGTTTCGTTTTTTTCCTTTGACTGTTCTCAACCTGAGGTTTGTCAAGGACACCAGGAATACTCACATGAGTGAGTTACTTCGTTTCTGAATATCTAGTTTTTCTCAGGAACTTGATGTTAGCATCCTTGCCCCGTGACTTTCTGTCATGGTTCCTTCTTTTCCAGAAAAGAAAATCTTTGGGCAACTCTTAGTCCTGAAAGAGCTCGGACTCTTGTTAGCGTCAGTCTTCAGTTCTTGCTTGCCTTCTTGGTAGTTTCAGCAGCTCTTCCACTTGGGAATGATAGATGATATTTGGATTGGACTATTATGAACAGAATATCCAATACTCAAATAAGGAAAATTTTTTTTCAAACACTGCAATGATTATAAAATGTAATTTGAATGTGCTTTTATACTTACCCTATATTTTTATGCTTATTTTTTCTTTGACATATAGGTTTTCTTTTTCATTTTACCATTTTCCTGATTGTTTTTGTGGGATGCTAATTTCTCATGAAATGGTCATTATTACACAGGAAAAAGTGCAGTCAGATTTTTAAAAAGTGCACCAATGCCCATCTTAACCCTTAAAATCAGTTGACCTCCATCTTAGATGAATTAATTTCTAAAATGTACATTTTTAGTAGAGATTGTTATTCCGAATTTAAGTTCTAATTCAGTTTGTTTCCATAGCCAGTACTGTGGAACAGCCATCAATCACGATTCTGTTGAGTCATTTGATTTTATATCTCTTCCAAGTTAGGCATCTGTGACAAGATTATATCAAATAAAAGTGTTCTATGAAAGTGTTCTATGAGTTAATGTGGAAACATTATCAGTACTGTAGAATCACCTTTTTTGGGCATAGTAATGGTAACTTTTATATGAAGTGGAAAGGCCAACATAACTTATTTTAAAATAATCTTTACAAACATTTTTTTCAGTAATTTTGGTAAAAATAGCTGAATTACAGGTAATTGCATTACCGAATGAAAGAAGCCATTCTGAGAAGGTTACATACTGTATGATTCCAACTATATGACATCCTGGAAAAGGCAGAACTATAGAGACAGTAAGAAGATAAGTGGTCACCAGGGATGAAGTTGGGACAAGGATGAATGAAGCAGAGCACAGAGAATTGTTTAGGGCAGTGAAAATCCTCTATATATTATAATGATAGAAATATGTCCTAACATACTTGTTTAAACCCGCTGAATGTACAACATCAATAGAGAACCCTCAGGTAAATTGCGGACTTTCAGTGATGATGATGAGTCCCTGCAGGTTGATCCTTGGTAATAAATGTACCACTGTGGTGGGAGTTGCTGATCATGAGGGAGGCTATGTATGTGTGGGGGCAGGGAGTATATAGAAATCTGTTGGCTGCCTTCTCAATTTTCTTGCAAACCTAAAGCTGCTCTTAAAAATTAAAAGAAAAAAAGAAAGCTTGGATAGTGAACCAAACTTAGGTGAAAGGAAGGAAAGAAACCCTGTTGGCTTTATGGAAAAGAAAGATTGACAAAGTGAGTTAATTTTCTATTTTAGGGGTTAAAATTTTAAAACATTTCCAATAGTGTATGTATCACCTGACACTTATTTTTCAGTGAATATTTGAAAAATACAGATAAGTAATGCATTCGTATTTTTAAATTTAAAGATAACTTATGTTAATGTGTTTTTGTTTTTTATAGAGAGGATCTGACGAACTACTCTCAGGCAGTGTTCTCAGTAGTCCTAACTCTAATATGAGCAGCATGGTGGTTACAGGTAAGTGTTACTCTTAATAGTGTTTAATTATTTGCTATTTTATGGGTCAGAATGTTAAAACTAAAATTTTGTCTGCTTTATGAGAATAGCCTTTTATAATTTATGTTAAATGTTTTAAATATTTCTTTTGCAAAAAAGTTTCTGTTGAAACATTACAGAGGAAATTTTACTAGAGTATATATATTATCAAGTAAAAACCT
Organism: Crocuta crocuta; assembly: GCF_008692635.1. Classification (NCBI taxonomy): domain Eukaryota; kingdom Metazoa; phylum Chordata; class Mammalia; order Carnivora; family Hyaenidae; genus Crocuta; species Crocuta crocuta. The sequence goes on along the minus strand of NW_027533089.1, from coordinate 6,402,416 downwards.
GAAATTGGTGACTTTGTGGGCAAGTAATAAGTCTTCTTGCCCTTTTTTTAATCACAAAAATAGAACCTTTCCTTTCATGTTCAAAGTCCCCTCATTCTTGCCCCTTTGGTCCTTTTGTTTTTAGTTTTTCTGTTGAGTGTCTTAGATAAATATTTTTTACAGTAGTTCCCCCCACCTCCCTAAGGCATGTGTTCCAGGCCTTGCAGTGGTTACCTGAAACTGCAGATGGTACAAAACCCTATATATCCAGTACTTTTTTCTGTGCATACATATCTATGATAAAGCTTCATTTACAAATTAGGCAAATTAAGAGATTAACAAAATCTAAAAATAGACAGTGATAACAACATACTGTAATAAAAGCTATGTGAATTTGCATACTCTCTCCCTCTCTCTTTCACAATATTGTATGGTACTCCCCCTTTGTCTTCCTGTAATGGGTGTGAGATGATAAAATGGCTGTGTGAGGAGATGAAGTGAGGTGAATGACTATAGGCATTGTGATACAGTGTTAGGCTACTCTTGGCCTTTTGACAGTATTTTAGAAGGAAGATCATCTGCTTCTAGATCATGGTTGACTACAGGTAACTGAAACCATGGAAAATGAAACTGCAGATAAAGGGTATTTGAAGTATTCTCTGTCTTAGCCCAACCAAATAAAAGTCAAAAGATTGAGCTACATAGTTTTCTGTGTGCTTTCTACCTTTTTTCTTTGCTGTAACTGTATTTTAATTCTTTGAATTGGGTTTTTTAATGTTATCTCCATATTTTCTTCATAGGGTTTTTTTCTTAAATTGTATTTATGTCTGAAATAACGTTGGTTGTTTGTAATGTCTGTCCAAACAAATATGAAATGATTTTTAGTCCTTTGTTTTATGAACCCAAATTTGAATTTGATGACGATGATGACGACGAATTAATTATTCTGCTTTATAACCCTGCATTTTACACTGTTTACCTAAAACCAGAGTTCCTTTTTTCTGAACCCTTTGCTGAATTATTTGCTTGAGGAATTAATTGTATTGGGAACAAAGTCACTAGGCCATGATGTTGATAGTCAAAATACTGTGTACAAATAATTGAACAAATAGGTTTACATGCCTAACATTGCTTTGCCACTTTGATTTTTTTAAACAATACATACAGTGATGAATAGTCGAAATGTTTTAAAAATTAATATGTGGGGCTATGGCATAGTATCTGATAGCAGCCTTTCCTTCTTCCTCCATGTGCCCTCCAAAAAAACCAAAAAACCAAAACTATAAAACTGTGTAAAATATATTGGACAACTGTTGTCTTGAATTGATGAGCAGACAGTACTAGATAAAGATCCCTGAAAGAAGGGAAATATATGCAGGGAGTCCCATGATCACTTTGGCTTTCTGCCTAACCCTATTGTTACAGCACAGGAAAGGAGAATCTAAGCAGAGCATGGAGGTCTCACCAAGCTGAAAAGACAGATTGGAATTCAAAACTGCTTGGACATCTGGGATTTGTGAAGTGTCCTGAAAAAGGAAGCTCTCCAGGAGGGTTGGGCATTTTACAGGGGTCAGAATTCAGTGTGGGGATTCACTTGATTCAGAATTTTGAATAATAACTGGGCTGCCTGTATACAGGTTGAGAACTCAGCATGCTCTGTCAGAAGGACCTGTGCTCTGGGGCTGAGGTTAAAATGGTGATTCCAAAGGTTCTGTAGTGCTCTGAGATCTTGGAAGTTCTGGGAAGTCAGAATGCAGACATCTTGGAGAGAACCTCAGGCATTCGATTTAGACTACAGAAAGCCCGGTCCTTAAGAGAATGGATCACTCTTTACACTAAAGTGCCAACCTTAAGACAAAGGGTGAAGAAGTTGAGATAGTTTGGCTTGACAAGACAGTAAAAGGATCACCAGTAATTTAATTGCTTGCCTCAACAAAACCACACCCCGTAAGGAAGACATGACTCAGTCTTTATTTTGTGAACTGTCATTCACAATATCCCCCATACCATCAAAAATTACAAATTATGGAAAGCATGAAAACATTCCATCAAATAGAGAAGCATTCAACAGAAGCAGATACCAAAATGACCTAGATAGTGTAATTGACAGATAGGGACTATAAATATTTTTAAAGCTCTAAAGGAAAGTATTAAATAGTGAGTGAACACACAGAGGCATGTGTTAAGAGACAGGTATAAAGAAAGCATATAGAAATCTCTAACTAAAAAACATATTTGGTATGAAAAATTAGCCATTTGTGGCTAATAGCAGATTGGAGATAACTGAAGAAAGGTTAGTGAACTTGAATACTGATGGATAGAAATTATTAAGTTTAGCAGATTGAACAAAATATATTATGGGGACAGTTAAGCTGTCTAATGTAATCAGTTCCAGAGAGGAAATAAGGAGAATGGGACCAAATATTCATGTAATTGAAGCAGTAATGGCTGAAAACTTCTAAAATTTTAAGAAAAATATCAAGTTGGATAAATAAAATGAATCACACTTAGGCACAAAGTGGTCAAAATATTGAAAATTAATGATAAAGAGCAAATCTAGAGCCAGGAAAAAGCCATATCACAGGAGACCAACACCTGCAGTAAAACATAAAAGAAAAAAAGCTAACTTCTTTAGATTGAATAGAATGACACTGTGTAAAAACTTGGATTTGCAGGATGTAACCAGGAGTAGTAGGAATGGTAAATATGTGTGTAAATTAAAAAGCCTCTCTTTAAATCCTTTAAATTTCTTTGAAAGACTGTTTATGTACATTAAAAACAATAGCTCTGTATTATGTGATTTATTTATGTATGTTGATGTTTACATAACAACTGTTAGCACTAAGTGAAGATAAAAACAGAATCTTACAGTTGTAAGGGCTTATTATTTACATGAAGTGATAGAATATTAACTCTGACTTAGAGTAGATTCTATTATGGATGCATAATGAAATAATTAGTAAAAAAGATACAAGGAAGTATATTTAAAAGTAAAAGGTCAGGAGGACTGATTGCCTGTTTTCAAAAGTTACTGTAAAGCTGAGTAATCAAAACAATGTCATCCTGGCAATAAAGAAAGCTGAATAGAACAGAATAGAATCCAGAAATAAACCTACATAATTATGGACAACTGGTTTTTTACTAAGGAATCTGTGTGCAAAAAACACAAAAAAACCACTCAGATCTGTATCCCATACCATATTGAAGAATTAGCTCTGAGTGGACCTAGAAGAAACAGTAGAAAAATCTTTGTGACCTTGGATTAGGCAGGAGTTTCTTTGTCCATTTCTTCCAGATTGCCTATGTTATTGGCGTATAATTGCTCATAATATTCTCTTACTATTGTTTGTATTTCTGTTTTGTTGGTTGTTATCTCTCCTCTTTCATTCTTGATTTTATTTATTTGATCCTTTTTGATCAAACTGCCTAGTGGTTTATCAATTTTGTTAATTCTTTAAAAGAACCACCTCCTGGTTTCATTGATCTGTTCTACTGTGTTTTGTTTTTTGTTTTGCTTTGTTTTGGTTTTGATAGCATTGATTTTTGCTCTAATCTTTATTATTTCCTGTCTTTTGCTGGTTTTGGGTTTTATTTACTGTTCTTCCAGCTCTTTAAGATATAAGGTTAGGTTAAATATCTGAGACCTTTCTTCCTTTTTTAGGAAGGCCTCAGTTGCTAAATGCTTTCCTCTTATGACCGCCTTTGCTACATCCCAGAAGTCAGAAGTTTCTTTGATAGGACCCCAAAAGTACTATAAAAGAACAAATGGGATTTCATCAGCTTTTAGACTTCCATTCTTTTGAAGACACTGATAGTAGAAGGAAAATACAAACCGTAGGGTACTAGAACATCTTTACAGAGCATACTGAACTTTGATCCAGAATATATATAAATTCAGACTGTATAAATGCTAAAACTTAACAATAAGGCAACAACCCAGTGTAATAAATCGGCAAAAATACTTGATAGTTCAGTGGCAAATAAGCACATGGTAGTCATTAGAGAAATGCAAATTAAAGTGAGATAATATTATGTACCTCTTATAATGGCTAAAATTTAAGAGATTGACCATACTAAGTGTTGGAAAGGATGTGGATGAACTGTAAGTCTCATGTACTGTTGGTGGGAATGTAAACTGGAAGAACTACTTGGGCAGATAATCTGGCAGATTCTTAAAAAGTGAAACATTACCAAATGTTTTTGGTAATGATGCATTTGGTAATGATGCAGCTATTTGTCTCTTAGGCATTTATGCATGAAAAATGAAGGCATTTGTTCATTAAAAAAAACTAAACTCAGTTGAATGTTCATAGTAGCTTGTTTGTAATAAGCAAAGCCACAAACAATCCACATGTCCATCAACAGATGAATAAGATAGATTGCAATTTTGGCCTTATATTCCTTTGTATACAATGAAATACTATTCAGACATGTAGAATCAGCTATATTTCCTTTAAGAAAGCTCTCTGTCTAATGTGGGACTTGAACTCATGACCCCAACATCAAGGGTCTTATGCTCTATTGAGCCAGCCAGCCACTGCTAGAGTAAGGTATTGATACATGTAATAGCAGGAGTAAATCTCCAGATAATGCTGCTGTGTGAAAGAAATGGGGGGAGTACATTCTGTATGATTTCATTTATATAAAACCCAAGGAAATACAAACTGAAGCAGATTGGATTTGGGGGTGAGGAGAAGCAAGGGGGATGGGTTGCAAAAGGTATAAGGAAATTTGGGGGTGATGAATATATATACTTTCATGATTTCATGTGTGTTTGCATATGTTAAAAAATTGTATACTTTAAAATATGCAGCTTATTGCATGTGAATGATACCTCAGAAGGACTGTTTAAAAGGAAAAAGCCCATGGAGGAATTAAAATGGAATATTATCAAATATTCTATTAGAGCAATGCAAGAGAAGAACATCACAGAAATACCAGGCAATTAGAAAATAGATGTTAAATGTGTAGATGTAAATTAGCAAAAAAATCTTTTAATCTACTGGAGTAACCACTAGCTCTAGCACTTGAAATGTTCTATTCTAATGGAGAAGTATGTGTAGTGCCTTTGAGTTTCAAAAACATAGTATCAAAAGTAATAAGAATGTAAATATTTTATTTTTTAAAATATTGATTATATGTTGATATGGTAATATTTCAGATATATTGATCTATAATATACTCTTAAAATTAATTCACTCCTTATTTTTATGTGGTTAATAGAATATTTAAAATTACATGACTTGCAGAACAAGTCATTGGACATTAGTGGTTTAAGAAGTGGACATTGTTCTTTTGGCCATCAGTGGTTTAAGAAGTCCAATTAAAAGGCAAAGATTGACTGGATTAAAAAGCCAGGTCTAACTGCAGTATCTACTGCTAGAGTCAGGTTGAAGTACAAAGACAGGCAGAAAGTAAAGAGGATGGAAAATAATATTCTGTACAAACAATAAGCACAAGAAAGTTCATCTGATGATATTAGCCTCGGACTAAAATTCAAGACACAGGAGTATTACCAGATATAAAAATAGCATATTTTGTAGTGCTTAAAGGATAAATATGTTGTAAAACACTTGTATACCAGTGATAACAGCTTCAAAGCTTATTAAAAAATATGTGTATGTAAAACTAAAGAGAAAAACAAATCTACAGTCATTGGATATTTTAACATTTCTCATAGTAATTGATAAGACCGTTAGATCTTTAAAATAAGTACATAGAAGATTTGAACAGTGCTGGTCATTCAGCTGGGCTTAACTCATATTCACAAAACTATTCCCTAACTGCTGAAAAACTTTTCAAGTGTACATAGCACTATGATAGACTATATATTAGGACATAAAATGATAGATTTCAAATGAGTGAAAGCTCATCAGTATGTGATCATAGTGGAATTTTAGTAGGAATCAAAAACAGTAATTTAGGAAATTCCCAAATATTTAAAAATTGAACTTTGAGGTTTATGAAACTTCAAAGTAAGAAATAATAGATGTCTTCAGTATACTTTTTTTTAGAAAATAGAGAGGCAGAGAATACTCCAAATTCACTTTATAATGCTGCTGTAACTGATACCAAAACCTAACAAAGAGGATATAAGAAATCAAGATTTCAAACTAATATTTTTCATTAATATAAGCGAAGATATTCTTAACAAAATGTTAGATTATATCTAACAGTTTGTAATGATAATTTGTGATTATTGACGCTTATCCAAGGATTGTAAAGTCTTCACATTTGAAAGTGAATTCAGTGTAATTTATCACAATAATAGAATGGAGGGGGAAAATGTCAGAAGGAGAAAAAGCATTTAACAAATACAGCATTCATTTATGATAAACTCAGAAAACTAGTAAGGGAACATTCACACGTGAATGAGTGGCATCTAGTAAGAGCCTAAAACAAATTCTATTCTTTAATGGTGAAATATTGAATGTTTTCTCTTTAAAAACAGGCATGAAGTAATGCCTGTTTTCACATTTTCTCCAGCTTTTTGCTTACATAGGGCAAGTAAAATAAAAAGCATAAAGATTAGAAAGGAAGAAGTAAAAGTACTGCTCAGTCGACATGATTTTTAAAATAAAAACCCAAAGGAATCTACAAAATGTTGCATAGAACTGATCAATGAATTTAGAATGGTTATATGATGCCAGTTCAGTATATAAAAATTGTTTCTTGATATTATTAGCAAATGATTGGAAATGAAATTTTAAAAATCCATTTACAAAAATGCCAGAAAGACAGAAAATATATCAAGGAATAAATTTAACAAAATAATGTGGGCGGCACGTATACCAGTAACAATATAAGACACTACGAAGAGATGTTAAAGACTAGAATGAGAGTCATGTTCATGAATTCGAAGACTCTATATGTTAAAATGTCATTTTCCCCCAAATTGGATGGAACTGAATCTATAAGTCAGTCAAGCTCAAAAGGCTTTTAAATTGAAATTGACAAGTTCTAAAATTTATGTGGAAATAAAAAAGACCTAGATTAAAACCATTTTCCAAAAGGAAAAATAATGACATGATCTGATTTTAAGATTCACTGTAAACTTGTGGTAATCAGTTGAATATTAGCAAGATTAGTATTCACAGAATAGTGTACAGAAAGAAACTCCTACATTTAAGATCAACTGATTATTTACAAAGGTGCCTTGGTCATTCATTTGGGGGAAATGGTACCAGAAAACAGTTGGGAACACATATGAAAAAGAGAAATTGTACAGAAAAATTAGATGGATATATATCTATACCTAAAAAACTAAATACATAAAGCTTCTTGAAAAAAATAAGGAGTATATTTGTAACCTTTAGGTAAATGAAAAGTTTTTTTAAGGAAGACACAGAAACCACTACCCACGGTATGCCTCGGTTAAGCATCCCAACTTCGACTCAGGTCATGATCTCACGGTTTGTGGGTTCGAGTCTGGAATCGGGCTCTGTGCTGACAGCTAGCTCAGAGCTTGGAGCCTGCTTCAGATTCTGTATCTCCCTCTCTCTGATTCTCCCCTGCTCACACTGGCTCACTCTGTCTCAGAAATAAATAAAACATTAAAATAAAAACTACCCATAAAAGAATAATTCATAAACTAGACATTTCATCTAAATGAAAAACTTCTTATCAAAACATTGCCTTGAAAAGGCAAGGCACAGGTTGGGAAAAGATACTAATATTCACATATCTGGGCATATATCTGACAAAGAACTTGTATACAAAATATGTGAAGAATTCTTTCACATCTCTTAAGTACAAACAGCCTAATTTTTTTTTTGAAATAGGCAAAAGAGGGTATATGAGTGGCTGATAAGCACATGAAAGTATATATTTGTCATCAGGAAAACACAAGTTATAACCACTATCAGGTATGTCACACCAACTAGATTCTAAGCTAAAATTAAACAGATTGGCAAAATCAATGTTGAGGATGTGGAACAATTGAACAACTTACCCTTGCTTCAAAAAGTGTAAAATAGTTTGGAAAACAGCTTGGTAGTATCTTATAAAGTTAAACATGGACACAGCTTATGACCCTGTACTTTATGGTCTAGGATTTTTTCCAGGGTAAACATGTTCATTTTAAGACTTGTATGAGTATGTGTATAAAAATCTTTATTTGTGATGGTCCCAAACTTGATATTACCCATATGTCTGTAAGTAGGAAAATGTCGATGAATTGTGGTATAATCAAACAGTAGATCACTACTTATTTATAACAAAAGAATGATTATTAACAATTACAAAAACATAACTAAATATTAGTCGACATTCTATGAAACAAAAGAGGCTAGACATGAGAGTACTCACTGTGTGATTCCATTTTTATGAAGTTAAAGAACAGATAATCAGGTTTTAGTATAGAAGCCACAATAATGTTGCCTCTGGGTGTTGGGATTAACAAGAAGTACAAGGGAATTACCTGGGGTGTTGGACATGTTCTATATGGATTTACAAAGTTTTCAAACAAGTCCAGAATTTCTTCGAAACTATAGGCTACCTCTGGGAAGCTACTTCTAGTTTTATCTTGCTGGAATGTAAAGTATGAGAAGGGGAACGAATGACTTAAGTTTTGAGTTCTGATAGGTAGAGGTTTAGATACAGGATTTGATTTGTTATGGGAGCTTGGACTTTACCAGATACACATTTTAGAAAAGATTTTTCTTCCATTTGTGTTTTGTGGGGTGTGGAGTGAGGGGGTTATGACTGTACATAGGAAAGACAGTTAAACACTTTACAGTAATCTCTAGAGATACTAAGGTGTTCTGAATTTTAGGTTCTTAGACTATGGAGGAAATAATGTATCAAGAAATTAGAACTTCTGAGTTATTTGGAAGTAGACTGGTTTGGGAGAAGTATTCATTTGGGCTTAGAATCACTGGGTTGATGGATAATAGTCCCATTGACAAAGGGAAGATCATGGAAAAGGCGATTTGTTTTTGGTGGAAAGAAAGAATAATCTGTTACTATCTTTTTAAAAGTATCTTTAGGAAAGACACTTTAATGACTAAAGAATGAATTGAGGCTTCTGTACTGATGGAATAAAATTCCTTAAAATCTTGTTTTAACATAAGAAATTTACATGCATTTAATTTATTTTACCTTTATTCTCATTGGAAACACTGAGTTTTAAGATTTTTTTTTCCTTAACATAGAAATATGAGAGTCTGTGTATGTTCTCACAGGACCCGATTTGAATATTGTTGCTAATAAGAACAAATAGCATAAAAGACACTTAAAAACTTGTGATTATACTTGGCTGGAAAAATAGGCCATTGTCGGGGCATGCCTGGGTGGCTCAGCCAGTTAAGCGTCTGACTTCAGCTCAGGTCATGATCTCTCGGTTCATGGGCTCAAGCCCCACTCGGGCTCTGTGCAGAGCCTAGAGACTACCTCAGATTCTGTGTCTCCTCTCTCTCTGCTCCTCTCCCGCTCATGCTCTGTCCCTCTCTCTCAAAAGTAAATAAAACATTAAAAAATATATTTAAAAATATGCCATTGTCATCCAAGTGTCTCAACAAGGTACTTTTACAGACAGTATTAACAATGATATTTTTATGGTTATCAGATACAGAAGAGGATTTCATTCTTCTTCCAGCTTTATCCAAACTGTTTCCTCAAAATCACTTTATTATAGAATTCTGTTTCTAAAAACAGCTGTCTCAATGGCCTTTCCCTGATCTGTCCAGACATTTTCTTTTTCTATACATGCCATTTTTTTGTGTCAAAAAAAATTTAGAAGTGAGAAAAGTTAATGTCCTTAGAATCTTAGTGTCCAGTAAATAAGTCCGTGCATTAAGAATATTTTGTAATATATTAGTTCCTTCGGAAATAAAAGCAAAAGATTAAAAAAAAAAACTAGCTCCAACTAGTATTGGAATTGGCTTTTTTATTGAAAGGTATAAGTATTTGTCATTGGGGAGGAGGTTTGACAATTAAAAAATATGGTCTCTTTAATTTTTGAGTCATTTCTTCATAGCTCTGGATATGGACTATCCCTTTAAGTATACATATTTCTGCCAGTGATCCTGATTGTTATTCTGTAATAGTAGGATTTAATACTGCTAAAAGTGTGATATTTTGCTTTATGTGAGAAAAATGGAAATCATCCCATAGATTCTCAGAACTCTTTGAGATATTTTTATGTGAAGACATTTTTATATAATTTCATTTTGCTATAATGCTTTGAAGTATTCCAGCACATGAGACTTCTAGTTTACTTTAGCCTTCTACTTTTTCCTAGCTCATGCGTAAGGTATTTCTGGCAAGTAGGCTGTGCAGCTTCTTGAAAATGCAGAGTTATAGCCAATTTCTACAGTAAACCTAAAGATTATTTGTGTGGTGGCTGTTGGACTTGACTAAACAGCTAGCAGAATAGTAGAAGTTTCTTTCAGTATATACCTGCATTTCTGGTTAACTCTTCTTTGGAATTTCTGTTTTCCCAGATAGGAATGTAAAGAATATAAGTATTCATTGGGGCGCCTGGGTGGCTCAGTCGGTTAAGCGTCTGACTTTGGCTCAGGTCATGATCTCACAGTTCGTGGGTTTGAGCCCCGCGTCGGGCTCTGTGCTGACAGCTAGCTCAGAGCCTGGAGCCTGCTTCGGATTCTGTATCTCCCTCTCTCTCTGACCCTCCCCTGCTCATGCTGTGTTTCTCTATCTCTCTCAGAAATAAATAAAAACATTAAAAAAAAACATTTAAAAAAAAGAATATAAGTATTCATTCTTCATAACTCAGATTTTTTTTAACTTTTTTTTTATTTTTCTAAAGCCAACAGCTTTTATAACATTGTGTTTTGCCCTGAATCCTTAACTAAAACTGCTTGGAATTGCAACTGCTTTTTCTCTCAGTTTCACAGTTGTTAAGGATGCTACCAATGCTTTTTTATGAATGCTTGGGTCTGAAAGACTTCAGAAAATGAGAATGTACTTATCTTTCATTAAATAGTCCCATTTCCACTATATAAATAAGTAGAAGTAAAAAGTTCTGTAATGTTGCACTTCAGGTTGATAATGCCGTTGAAAGTATAGAATTAGAAAACTGGTGAATGAGTGGAACTAAAGTAATAGAATTACAAATTAAATGAGCAGGTGGTTTTTGAGACTTGGGTGTGTTTACATGAGCAAGTAAAGATAGGACTTTTGGGCCAAAACAACTTGGGGAATTCCAACCATTACTGAGAATGCATGCATAAACAGAAAGTTCAGAGCAGCTATAAAATGACCAGGGAAGTAAGAAAACTAGAAATGAATTGTTAGGGGTATGAGAACAGAGAGATTTGTTAAGGATGAGAGGGCTCACAGCATTTTGGCCACGGATGGAGTTAGTTAACAGATTATCCAGAATCTTGGTAAGACTGTTTATGTGAAAACTGCAGGTAAACACCAGTAAAGAACAAAGGTCAGTCGGAGGGGCGGGGGGCAGGGTGGAGAAGACTGATAAAAGGTGAATGAATATGGTCACTTTAGAATTGAGGCAGAAAATCACTTGAATTTGGCAGAGACGTATTCAAATAGAAACAGTTTTTACAAATTTTTACATATTATTTATTTCAAGTTTGAGAAGAACATCTTAAGCAAAAGGCTTTAAGAAAGCCAAATAATATAGGATATGGAAAATAATATGATTAAAGATTTCTGCAATTTATATACAACCTGTATGCCTAAATACAAGTATTACTATATTGTTGCCTAAGTTCTTAGAAATCATTTTAATTACTGGCTTTACATACACAAACCAAAAGTTTTTGGATTTACTCGGGGAGTGGAAGGGAATAGATCATGGAAAGAAGTTCAGATTGTTGTCTTTGCCTTTGAAAAATCCTAGACCTGTAACCCAGAGCGACCCAATTTTCCTTACTTCTCTATACATTTTCCTGTGCCCTTTTTCTTTTGTAGGGCTGGAGTGTTTTTATGTATGAAAGTGTGCTTAGTCATATGATTAAAGAAGTCCTTATTTCCCAATTTCATGTTCTTACATTCTCATTATCTAAAATGAAAACTTTGATAATATTTAACACCAAAAATAGGAATATTTAGTACTAAAATATGAATATATAGTATTTGCCTCTTCTAAAACTATAAACTAACTGAGGGAATATCAGAGTGTGATGAAAGTTTAAGTTTTGATGTTACATGGCTTTTGTAAGAAAAGGACAGATCCTCTGTTGGCAATTGTATATAATGCGATATTTGTCTTTAGGATCCATATATAGTGTAGTGGGTTAAGACCATAGGCCATAGAGTCATATATCCTGAGTTTCAGTCTTTTTCTATTATTTCCTGTCTTTTACTACTTAGTGTCTGACCTTGGTCGACTTAACTAGCTCTTATCCATAAATGGGATTCTACTATAGAGTTGTGCAGTGCATGGCATGCAGTTAACTTGCAGAGAATGTTAAATATTGATGTAAAAGAAAAGTAGCTTCAAAAAAAACAGGTTATTTATTTTCTTTGACTTTCAAAATGATTCCACCCTTCTGTATTATTTAGCTGTTTTCACACTGTCCAGAAATTATCTAACACAAATCCAAAACAATAAACTATTCTATTTTCTTTATAATAGGAAAATGCAGGCTATTACCTTTTGGGGGTCATATTCTAAAAATAATTTGAAAAGGCAAGCTTTTATGTATGCAGTAATACATATTATCTTTATTGTGATGTATTTTTCTTGTCTTTTTCCTCCCAGAAGAAGGACAGACTAAATTAGGAAAAACTGAAATTTACTGATACCATAACCTATAACTCACGGGGCTCTAGTTTGGATTATGAGGTATTCATTCTTGTTATTCCAGCCAACGAACGAACAGGAACAAAAATTATCAGGATTCTGTACTCCGTTTGCTTTGTCAAGAAAAGGCTTTAGTCTTACATAAGAGTATGTTTGTATGCCAATTACAAGTCTTAAAGTATATATGTATTCTTAAATTCCTGCTTTATTTACATTTTCAGCTAACAGACCCAGTCATTATTTTGTTTAGTAAAATGCCACGAAACAGAAAATTCAGACTCTTTCTTTTTTCAGATATGTTCAGATGCTTGTGTATGTACAGATCTTCCTTAGTTATGAAATGAAGTGTAGAGGGCTTCCTTTAGTTTTTCATATTTCTGGAGTGATTAAGAGCTAGCCAGCAAGATTTTCATGGTAATATATCCAGAGGGCAGAGCCTATTACTCTTCTGTACAAAACCATCCAAGGGGGATTTCTAAAGGCATTGGCTGGCCATTCCTGTACATAAACATCAGTAAAGCTCTTAGAGTAAAATATGACTTAAGTTTAACTTAACAAGTTAATTATCAAGTGAGTTCACATATTATTTCCTCGAGATTACTTCTTTGATCATCCAATATAGTCACTATCATAGCACTAAATCACTATAAGGGATTATTTTGTTCATGTACTAGTTAGTCCACCTCTCCCACTAGACTGTCAGAGAGCATTGGGGATCTTACTGATCATTTTGTTCACTGTTGTATCCCCCAGACCCTCAAACAGTGCCAAACATGTTCTTAATACTTAGTAACTCTTAACAAATCAATGTGTAAATGAATTTTAGAGCTCTTAGAGATCAAGCTTAGAATTTTATAGATACTGTTGAAAATATATACACACACAGCACACACACATAATGTTTATGGATAGTGTTGATTTGGGGAGTACCATGAAGTATCTAAAATTATACACAAGTGGAGTATACATACATATTTCTCAGTGTATTCAGGATCCATCATTTTAGTTAGTTTCAGAAATATCCTTAGTCTTTAGATGATTAGGAACTACCCATGTGGAATACTGGATTCATTGCAAGTTCTTCAATCAGTTTTACATAAAACATCACCTATTTTATTATATCTTTAGTAGGACTTTTATTTTTGGTGAGGCTTTGGAATAAAGGGAGGGAGGTAACTGATTTGTTAGATAAAAATACATCCGTTTATTTTAAAGGTCAGAGTAACAGTTAATGAGTGTTGTATTACATAGATGTTGATAGTGACAAAATACTTAGGTGGATTAAGTGGTAATATTAATAAATTAGAAGAGACCCATTGTAGGTCAGCTGTAATGTGGATTGACTGCATAACTGTTTTTACAACATTGTCTTCCTTGATGCCACTTTTTCAGTACAATATTTTCCAAATAAAGCCATTTATAATTTCCTGTCACCCTAATTATTGTTGTCACAATTTTACCTTTTTTTTGGTATTTCTGTTAGTCTGTAATAAGATGATTAAATTGTAAGATAATTGTGTTCTTTAGCCATTGGAAAATTACTTACTGAAATTGCGTTTTAATGTTTTTGCTTGTCATTTGTTACTCCTTACATATATATACTGTTCAGAAACATTTACTGAGTAGTTACCTTAATTCTTAACATAATTTTATTTGATAATAATTGGTGGATATGATTTTTCTCTATTCTTTTAAACGCCTAGTTTTTTAATTTTTAGGAATTATTCAGGTATACTCAGCTATGTTTTTAAGTTCTTTTTTAAACTTTGTTTTGTGGGTTTTTTATACACATGAGGAAAATTAATAAACTATTTAATGTTTTTCAGCCAATGGTAATGATAGTAAAAAATTTAAAGGAGAAGATAAAATGGATGGTGCTCCTTCTCGTGTACTTCATATTCGAAAGTTACCTGGTGAAGTGACAGAAACTGAAGTTATTGCTTTAGGCTTACCTTTCGGTAAGGTGACCAACATCCTTATGCTGAAAGGGAAAAATCAGGTATGCATCTTTCAGGACTGATGAAATTGTTAAGCCCCACAGTATTCAGTATGTGTGAATTAGCTGTCTCCTAATAAAAGGGTAGAATATAGTAGGTCCTAACTTTTCTAAAAGAGCGTAACAAAAGTCTTAAAGACTGACTTTTCGTGGTAATGGTGTTTGGGAAGTTAATAGTAGGGAGCCAAAATGTATGAGTTAACTATAGTTTTTAAATTTTGCCTTTTGAATTCACTTTTGGATTAACTGAACAGTTATAATGAGATTCTAATACTTCTAATGAAGTATTTCTTGTATTATGGCTCTAATATCAGAGAAGTGTGGACACTAGTAGCATATTCTACTTTAAGCTTACTTAAGCTTCTACTTTAAGCTCATGGAAATGTTAATCTTATAGCATTAGGAGAAAATAGTCATTAGTCCTAGATATTCTTCATTTAATAAATGTACCTGTGGCAGAGGGGCCCAGGCATATTAAAATTTTGTTTTAAAATTTCTAATGATAGGGGTGCCTGGGTGGCTCAGTTGGTTAGGCATCTGACTTCAGCTTTAGTCATGATCTCCTGGTCTGTGTGTTTGAGCCCTGCATCAGCTCCGTGCTGACAGCTCAGAGCTTGGAGCCTGCTTCAGATTCTGTGATACCTCTCTCTAGAGCTGTCACTCTCCCACTCATGCTCTGTCTTTCTGTCTCAAAAATAAAATAAAACATTAAAAAAAATTAAAAGATTTCTAATGATATAATTTAGAAGAACTTGTGAAATTTAACATTCTCTCTCACTAATCTGACATTTCATTCTTAATTTATTTCTTGGTCTCCCAAGTTACACTGCTTTAAAAATGACTGAGATTTCTTATGTTCTAAGAGTAGTAAAAATCTGATATTAGAAAATGTTTAGATTTTATTTTCTTTAGCTTTTGTTGGGGGGACTACATTTGTGGTATATGGAAAATAAGGATAAGTAAGGATAAGTAACTGGGAAGGTATAGTCTAGACACTGATTTTCCTCAGCTGAATGTATTACACAGATATTGAAGTTTATTTGAATATCATTCATGGTATTAAAATATTTGCTTTTTAAATTTTCAGGCATTTTTGGAACTAGCAACAGAGGAAGCCGCTATTACTATGGTCAATTACTATTCTGCTGTGACACCTCATCTCCGTAACCAACCAATTTATATCCAGTACTCCAATCACAAAGAACTAAAAACAGATAATACATTAAACCAAGTGAGTATGTGTAGGTACATAAATAAAATGGCCTAGGATATATTAAGAATCTCACACATATTAACAGAAAGTAAAAATTTTTAACCATTCAAAAGACATGGGCATTTTCTTGTTATTTTAAAGGCATTTTCTTACAATATGTCCCTAAGTATTAAATATTATGTTACTTTACAAAAAGTATGTGGAGTCTATAATTTGCATGTTTTAAATTGGTACTTGATGAATTAAATAATTTTTTTTTCTAGTCAAAATGTTCATTTTCATGTTACAAGTTCAAATTTTTGTGTAGAAACATTGTAATGAGATTGGGCTTACTATTAGCATAAACCATAAGGCTCTGTTGCTTAGAGTTTTAAGGTATGGTGTTCAATACTTTTAGTTATTTGACTCTTGATAGGTTTGAACTTTCTTATGGGAATATTTTTATTGAAGATGTGTGAATGGTTTTCTGGTGGAGGGGTGAGGGGAGGTGTTTGGGAATGTAAGAATTGAGAATATATGAATATATAGATTTTTTTTAAAATGTGATGTAGAAAATAATTATTTAAAATCAATATATATTTTTTAAATAGTATGGGAATGATTTTAAACCTAAATACATAGCATTGAAAGAATGGTCTAAAAACTTTATCTCTTTTAATACAGTTTTTAGCTAATTATATCTTTTGTATTTCAGTCAAATACAAACCATATCTGTCTCTTTGTCTTACTGAAAATGTAATGGGAAATAATCCCTCATAGATTTTGAACCTTCATAAAAACTGAGCTTTCCAGATCATTTTGATAGTTTATAAATAAAATAAGTACTTAAAACTTTTTGTCTAAAGGCTGAATTTTCAGCTAGTTTTTTATTTGTTTTAATTTGGTAATAATCGTCATTCCTTTTGAACCAGAAATTGCACTTCTAGGAATTTATCATGAGGAAATATGCCAAAAGAAGATATTCTATATTTAATTTACTCAGAATTTAAAATAGCATTCAGTATTTCAATTTTACTTATATATTAGTATTTTTTGTAATTCGTGAATGCATTCTCATTTTAAAAGATTCCATTGTGGGGACTGGGTGGCTCAGTCGGTTAAGCCTCTGACTTCAGCTCAGGTCATGATCTCGTGGTCTGTGAGCTGGGAGCACAGAGCCTGATGCTGGGCTCGTACCTCTCATGCTCTGTCTCTGTCTCTTAAATAAATAAATGTTAAAAAAATAATAATAATTTAAAAAGAAGTAAATAAAAGATTCCATTGCAAGGAACATGAGAAGAATAAAAATAAGGCATCTATAGACAAATGTATGTAAGGGAAGGCGATTTATAATTTTAAATAGGATACATAGGGAAAACCCCATGAAAAAGTTACATTTCAGTGACAAACTTCAAAGTGGT
The DNA here is from genome assembly GCF_008692635.1 of Crocuta crocuta. Taxonomy (NCBI): domain Eukaryota; kingdom Metazoa; phylum Chordata; class Mammalia; order Carnivora; family Hyaenidae; genus Crocuta; species Crocuta crocuta. Next base: position 6,385,098 of record NW_027533089.1, on the reverse strand, counting down.
TTGGAAATAAATACACTTATTCTGGCCTGGGTTATTCCAGACATAGGGAAGAATCAGTGTAAAAGTTGCTTGTGTTGGGGGGAAAATTGTTTTTGCAGCCGTATTTTTAATTTTCAGAAGCCCTTTAATCCTCATTTATAATCCTTTTTAGGTTACAGTTGGTCATGTTTTGTGATTTCACAATTCTTTAAGGATACTACTAATTAACAGGATTTTAAAAATACTTCACTCTATCTAAATTATTTCTTTCTGTGTTAGCTGTTATGTTTATCTTCTGTCCATCTGTCTGTCCTCCTTCCTTCAGTTGTCTTGTGATCTTTAGAATGGACAATTATGTTTTGTTGGACTGGTATGCTTTCCTTTATAGTAAAGTAATGAGTGTGGGCCCTGAGCTGAGATCCCCTAAATACCAAAGAGGTACTTATGCCGAGCCTGTAAAACTTCCTTTAGAATTTGTTTCTTTTAAGGGGAACATTTTGTTGTTGTTTTTTAATGGTAAGGGAGAGAGATGATGGGCAGATGGGAGAAAGAGGAATTTGTTCGTTACCCAGACTTTCCATTAACCCTTTTATTTCTATGTTCACTAAGTATTTTGTACCATTTGTTTCCATTTATTTTCTGTATTCCAGGAATTTTGATAAAATATTCTCAGCTAATGATGACATTCTCTCTGTTTCAGTTTATTCCATTTTTTATTAATTTATAGGCATTTTTATTAAGTTTTTTTATTTTAATTCCAGTGTAGTTAACATTCAGTGTTATATTAGTTTTAGGTGTACAATATAGTGATTCAGCAATTCTGTATGTTACTCAGTGCTCATTATGTTAAGTGTACTCTTTAAGCCCCATCACCTCACTTATAGGCATTTTCCTGGGCTTTCATAAATAGAAGAGAGGCCAATAAATATGAGTCAACCATGAGTTCTTGCATGATCCTTCATCAAATTACCAAGTCTTATCAATTCAGTCTCGTTACTGTCTGCCTAGTTTTCATCATATTTCTTGCTACTTTAATAGCTCAGACACAATTACCTCTTGGCTGTATTCTAACAGCTTTCTTAATGCTCTACTGTTTCACTTTCCCCTCTTGAATTCTTTCTCCCTAGTACTTCTCCCTCTCCACTCCCTCTCTCCTCCTCCTCTACTTCCCTTTCTCCTTTACTTCCCCCTTTCCCCTTCCTTCCACCCCACCCCATCCCTCTCTCTAAATATATGTCGATATATATGTATCTTTTTTTAAATAGTTGGTTTATTTATTTTGTGAGTGTTAGAGAATGGGTGCAAGCAGGGTAGGGGCAGAGAGAGAGGGGAAGAAAGAGAATCCCAAACAGGCTCCACACTGGCAGTACAGAGCCCCACTCTGGGGGGCTCTAACTCACAAACTGTGAGATAATGACCTAAGACAAGATCAAGAGTCAGTTACTTAACCACCTGAGCCACCCACATGCCCCTAAGTATGCATATGTCTTTGTAAAACAAACAAATCCGATTGTAGTTACTCTCCTGCAGCCAGATCCTTTTTATGCTCAGGATAAAGGCCTTCAGAAGAGATGGCTACCATTTCTGTCTTAATGGCTGTATATTTGCCTCTACCCTAAAGTAATTGTAAATCCTCCACTTTGGCATGCTTTCTCTCATGTCTAGTCTTTTGAGGCCACTGTGTTTCTGTGATGTCAGCCTTGCCTGGAATATTAAGGCCTGCCTGTCCTTGTGCCGCTTTTCCAACGCACACTTCCCATGGCCTTCCCATGGCCGATTGTTAAACATCTTCAGGTCTCCCCTTAGTTTCCTCTAAAAAGCTATCTTTTGATCCACAAAGAGTGGATGAGGTTTGCATTAAGAAACTTTGACACCCATGCCTGGGTGGCTCAATCAGTTAAGCATCCAACTCTTGGTTTTGGCTCAGAACAAGATCTCACAGTTCGTAAGTTCAAGCCCCACTTTGGGCTTTGCACTGCCGGTGGAGAGCCTGCTTGAGATTCTCTCCCTCTCTCTTTGCCTTTTCCCTGCTAGCGTGNCCCCCCCCCCCCCCCCCCCCCCCCCCCCCCGGTCTCTGTCTCTGTCTGTCTGTCTCAGAATAAATAAATTAAAAAAAAGAAACATAAATTAAAATCACAGTAAGCTACTACCATGTACTTTCAGATTGGCTATAATTAAGATGTGTAATGCCAAATGTTGGTAACAGGGTAGGGAAGCTGGAACTTTTATATATATATATATATATATATATATATATATACACATACATACATACATACATGATAGGAATGTAAATTCATAGAATCATGTTTAAAAATTGAAATATGTAGTAAAGCTGAGCATATACATAATCTTTGTCTTAGTAACTCTATCCTAGGTGTACATCTGAGAAAATATGTAATATGTGCATCAGAAGATATATATGAGAAAATTTATGAAACACTAATACATAATAGTCCCAAACTGGAGTTGATCTATATGTTCAGAACCAGTAGAATATGTTGTGGCATATTCATTTGTTGGAATTTCTTAGAATACAAAAAGAATGATTAAGCTACTGATAATTTGCAAAACATGGATGTGCATAATAAAAGTAACATTTATTGAAAGAAGCCAGACTAAAGTAGAACACATATTATATGATGCCAGGTATTTAACTGGGAGAAAGCATGAAATGTGGCTTCTAGAGTTTTGATAATGTTCTATTTTTATCTAGTCATTTTACAGATATATTCAATTTGTGATGTTTTATTGAGCTGTATACACTTAGGATTTATGTCCTTTTATGTGTATATGTAGTAGTTCACTAAGTTCAATTAAAAATCTGTGTTGGCAAGCCAACTGTGTTTCATCAATTTAAAAAATATGGAAAGTTATTTGTTAATGATAGTGGAAAACCTAATTGTTAAGCTAAAATGGAGAAAAGTGAGTAGTACTGGGGGAAAAAAGTATGTAATAGACATCACACACACACACACACACACACACACACACACACACGGTATATGGAAGGGTACCGTACCACAATAATATTGGGAAGGAATAGATATGGGAAAGGATACAGAGTAACAGGGTTGCAGAGGAAATTTTGAACCTTTTGTACCATTTGGATAGTATACCATGATCATGTGATTCCTATTTTAAAAAGACATTCCATTATTTGAAATAGGATGTGTTAGTGTTACTATTTTCCTAAGTTGTGATGTTTTCATGCTTGTAATAACATAAATATATGTAAGGACATGCTTTACTAGTGAAGGAAGTAATACTGCAATAACACCACTTAAAATATTTCAAGTCACTTCAGCCAATATATAAATCTGTAGGTTGTATTATCTAATTAGCCTTTAAATAATGAGATTTGACCAGATGGGCATATGGTCTTTTTGAATTCCATACTGTGTGATCTCCTGATTATGGGACATTTCAGGAAAATGACTTTCTTTTTTGTTTCCAGCTTTACTGAAATAAAAATTGATATATTATGTAAGTTTAAGGTATATACTGTGTTGATTTGATACAGTTACTTATTGCAGAATGATTTCTACCATAGTATATGTGCTGTCAAAATGACCATTTTTGTTTACTCTCATTAGTGTTCTCATTCTTTTGTGTTCGCTTTCCTTTTCATTTATCATTTATCATGCTCAGTTTATATTCCTTTTCATCTGCCAATGTAGCTTTTTCAAACTGTAAAGCAATGTAGTAGTATTTGTTACTGTTGTTTAACAATTATTTGCCTTTATATAGGTTTTTTGACCCCAGGTAAGTAGAAATATTATTTCCGCATTGGTGAATCTGACATAGTATGTATATTTTTTCACATTTTAAAATCTCAGAAAATAAGATGTATCTTAAGAGTAGTTGATCTGTCCTGGTTTAATTAGTAGTATTTTAGGAGTTACGCTAGTATGAAAAAGACTTCACACATATTCTGAATATTCCTCCTTTAAGATTGTATTAGAAATAATAAGCCATATGGGAGTTCTTTTGGCTAATATGGTAATCGCCTTGCTGAGGTTTACTGACTGGGTTCCTTTTTTATGGAGTGAATGATATAAAGTTGAAGTTTTATTGTTCTCTAAAAGTTTCTGTTTAAAACATTTTCTGATGATATGAATCTGCCAAACTATATTTGTTCTTTTGAAAGTAAATTACATTGCCTGTCTTTGCTTTTTCAATTATCTAGGTCCTAAACCTTAGATAATTGTTTTGAAATAAATACTAGTAGATAGAATACTTGAATTATGGTAGGTGCTTCAAAGTATTTATTGAATGATTGTTAAATGTTGTTTAATCTATAAGTGTTGTAGAAAAAAATGAACTAATAGTGTAACATGTAGCAAAGTGTAAGTGAAAATACGGAGTGTTTCTGAAGTGCTTATCTTTTAATTTTCAGCGTGCTCAAGCAGTTCTTCAAGCTGTGACAGCTGTCCAGACAGCAAATACTCCTCTTAGTGGCACCACAGTTAGTGAGAGTGCAGTGACTCCAGCCCAGAGTCCAGTGCTTAGAATAATTATTGACAATATGTACTACCCTGTAACACTTGATGTTCTTCACCAAGTAAGTTTAATTTTTGTGTTTACCTATAAATTGTAGAAATAAAGATAGCAGTAGATAAATAATATTTTCATTTTAATGTTTTAACAGATATTTTCAAAGTTTGGTGCTGTATTGAAGATAATCACATTTACAAAAAATAACCAGTTTCAAGCTCTTCTCCAGTATGGTGATCCAGTAAATGCTCAACAAGCAAAACTAGTAAGTCTTGAGCTTGCTTTTTGTTTTGTTTTGTTTTATTTTATCTTTTTGAGATAGTGATTTTTTCAGTGGTGGGTCCACATAAACACATATATTGCTGGTGTTACTAATACAGACATAACTTGGCAACACCATATAGCATTATAGATGGCACAAATTGGTGTCATTTAGATACAATTAGAAAAGCTTAGTATTTGTGATAGAAAGAAATGTTTATTTTTAAGGATAGTTCTATCTGTGGTTATCTATAAAATTGACTTATGTTATTTTCCAATTTTGATTTAGGTCCAAAGTTTTATGCTCTTGAGAATATGGCAGGATTATATTGTGCATGAACACCAGTAAAGATTTTGAGTGTTTTACAGTTTCAGAGTGATTCATTTAGCTATCAAGACAGTTTGGCTAAAATAATCACACGTGTGGTTCAGATGTTATGATAGGCTCTCATATATACGACAGTATATTTAATACTCTTTTCAAAGACTTATTTTTTAAAGACCACTTTTTTGAATAGATTCCTGGTCTACTTTTTATTCACATCACTTATGTTTTTTTGTTGTTATATAGAGAGGATAAGAAACTATTAAAAGAAGTAAAAGATCTTCCCATATCATGACCACTGTTTGAAAACTGCATACCATATCTTTGCTACTAACTGCCTTAATCTTCTGTTTTTGAATCTCATTTAAATCTACCCTTGCTCCAGCTCTTTCACGTCTTGTGCCATATTATCTCATTGTGATTATTATTCCATTGTTAAACCATTAAACATTCATTATTAAACCATTGCATCAACTGTCTTTACTTATCTTCCCTTACCTTCTGTCTTACCTCTTTTTCTCCCTTTTACTCATACTTTGAAATAAGTCTGTAATTATGGTCTGTGATATTTCAGTGCTTCCTGCAGATCAAGATAGATTGTATGGAAGCCAAGACCATTTTTGACTGTTTCATTGTGTTTCCAACTTCAGTATGTCATTTGGGGAGCAAAAATAGCTTCAAGCATTTTTGCTATACCACTAATATTAGCATAATTGAAGTGTTTACCGAGTGCTGTTATCTCATTTTTTCCTAATATTTCATGTGGTCAACAGAACAGGGATTGACTCTTGTGTTACAAGTGGATGCTAATATTTAAAGATGTAAATTACTTACAATGTGCACTATATGTAGGTAGACATATTTCAGTCTAGTTTTCTCCAGTATGTTGCTACTCACTGGTTCTGAAGTTACATGATCTAATCTTATTATATTTTCCTTTTCAGGCATACATTAACACTTGGAATTCTTTTTTTCCAAAAATACTGATTTCTCTTTACATGCCCCTGCCCTCTAACTTTGGATATATTTTATATTTAAAGAGTAACCAAAATCCATGTGGTATGAGGTTTGATCAGAAAATCTAGAAGCCATAATCTTTATGGCACTTCTCACACCTTCCAAATATTTAAGTATAGTCCATATTTTTCTTAATGTGGAATTTTTTGGTCATCCCTTCTGATGCAAAGGAAAGAGTATTTGGTAAAAGGCAATTGAATAGTATTTGATTTGGAATTATACTATACTTGGAGTATAATTGAGTGGGGAAAGTAGTTTGTATGTTTTGTCTGAAGTAATCTATTCGTAGACCTAACAAAAGATTGTACTTTAATTATGCTATCAGATAATTGAAGTTTTAAATTTAACCAGTCTTCTGTGTACAGATAGTAAGCATCAAGTATTTGTGAGTGTTAAACTCAGGTTTTCTTTACAAAGATCTACAATTTTAAATTATGAGGGAGTCATTAGGTAATTATTTAATATTCACCATTAAGTATTCTGGTCTCTGAACTGAACTTCATTTCACTTTATTAGAGAAGGTAAAAAGAGTTCATTTCCCAAACTTGCTTGCCCCATTATCTTGTAATTCAGATTCCTTGTTACAACATCTACTTTTGGTGACTCTAGTAATCTTTCTTCTTTCTTGTATCCAGACTGAGTGTACCTAGAGAATATACTATGATGTAGCAGTTGTTACCAGTTGAAATTCATCAACATTAATTACGAATAGGCCTCCTACTCTGCTTGACAAATGTCACCACATTTCTCCAGCATCCCCATTTTTCACAAAGACTGTATCAGAAAATTCTCAGTCTACCAAGTCTCTCTTCACTCCTTATGACCTTATTCTCAGAAAAAATAGAAAGTATCAGATAGAAACTCACGTCAGCTTTTCTCACAAAATCTGCTTACACCATGCCTATTATTCTCTTCTAATAAAAGGCATTGATAGCTTTAGGACAAGTAAACACCAGATCCTGTCTTCTTCGGCCCTTCAGGAGACTTTGCACTATCTGTCATCCCTTCTTTTTCTTATATTTTTCTCTGTGTTGGCTACTTGTCACCAGTGTCACAAGCATCAATAAATTTCTCTCATTTTGAGTGAATTTACCCTGAACTCCACATATCAATCACCCTTTCTTGTCCTTTTGCATTTATATTTATAGCCAGACCTACTAAATAAGCTCTCTTTGTTTGCTGTTTATACTTCTCCCCTTTTTATTTATTTACTTAGTGTATAATTTGGTTTCAGCCCCAATTTACCCAAATTGTTCTTCCCAGTGTCCCCAGGATCACTACAGTAGCTGAATCTCACTAGCGTTATTCGGTCTTTATTGTCCTTACCCTCTAAGTATATTTAATTCCGTGTGAGCCATTCTCTTTCTTAAAATCTCTTCTCCTGGTCTCTAACACTTCTTGCCTAGAAATATTCCACCTGTCTGTGTCTCATCATATCCTTTCCCGTATGCCTGGGGACTTCACCAGTTCCCCACAGCTCAGTCATACCTTCATGATTCTGACAGTGCCCACATGGCTCTTTCTAGTTTAGATCTCTTCTGAGAGACCCAGACTAGGAATGTAGTGGACCATTAGCACCTTCAAACTTAGTGTGTTCAGTTCAACTCCTGTCACCTACCCATTCAGCCTTTCCCCCACAAAAAGCAAGCCTTCTTTCACCTGTGGTGTTCCCTATGTCATTAAAAAGCTCAGGGTATCAAATTCCATGTCACTAACAGGCCAGAAAACATGGTTTTTATTCCTCTTCCTTTCATCCTATCACCAAGCCTTACTGATTCTCATCCTAAATTTCTGTTGAATCTGTCCTTTTGTCTCCCAGCTCTCTTGCCACCACCCTGGTTTAAACCGGGTGTTATTCATAGTGCTGGTCTTTGGTGCCACCAGGAGCTTTTGCCAAAATACAGGTCAGCATACTTCTAGTAGTGTGTTTAGTGTGCTGTTGATACAGATTCTGAGACACATACCTTTTCGTGCAGTGCTTTGGGCTGCTAGTTCCTGAATCCCAGGCCTTCTGACTCACCACTTTGACTTCTTCCCCTACATGTATTTTTCTACAGACTACTAAGGATGATCTCAACATGAAGTCATATTACTTCCATTCTCAGTGCCCTTCAGTGACTGAATTTGTCTTTAGTATAAAGTCCTCAGTCTTTAACATGGCTTACAAAACTCTAACTCAGCCCTCATTGCTTTCCAATCTCATCTCCCCTCTTAACTAAATAGGATTTTTTAAAAAAAGTTTCATTTTATTTATTTTAGACAGTGTGTGTGGTAGGGGTTGGGGGAAGTTGGGCAGAGGAGGAGAGAGAGAATCCCAAGCAGGCTCCATGCTCAGCATAGAGCCTGACATGGAAATCAATTCCACGACCCTGGGATCATGACCCAAGCTGAAATCGAGTTGGACACTCAAGTAACTGAGCCACCCAGGCGCCCCAACTACATCGGACTTTCTAGAATACCTTGCATATGCTCTATTTTCTCTGATTTCTCAGGTTTAGAGCTTGATGTTTCATTTGCTTCTTCTGCTTTCTCTCTTTTTATGTCTGCCTCTACCTGTCTTCCTCTTTCAGGTTTAGAAGTATCAGAGAGGTCTTCCATAAACTTCCAGCTACATCACATCTCCTCGTTTATTAGTTCTCACTACCACACATCAAATTTGTAATTATTTGTGAGATGTCTGTATTTTTTTTTTAATGTTTATTTTATTTTTGAGAGAGAGACAGAGCGTGAGCAGGGGAGGAGTAGAGAGAGAGAGGGAGACACAGAAATCTGAAGTAGGCTCCAGGCTCTGAGCTGTTAGCACAGAGCCTGACGCAGGGCTCGAACTCACAAACTGCAAGATCATGACCGGAGCCGAAGTTGGCTGCTTAACCAACTGAGCCACCCAGGCATCCCTGTATTTTCTTTTACTATAAGTTATGTAAGAGTGGTGGCTTTTCTATTTTGGTCTCTGCTGTTTTCCTGGAACATAGCACAGTGTATGGCACATTGCAGGTATTAGAACATTCATGCTGTGTCACAGCTCTCCGAGCACTTGCTGGGAGCAGCACCTGCTGTGCTACAGATCTCTTCTGTTTTACAGTCATCCTTGTATATCTCAGTATGCTATAAAATGAGTTCGTTTTGAACTTTGTAATTCAGTTGCTATGTTTTTATACTTGTTAAGACAGTGGAGGTTATATAAAATTACAAAGAATACAGGTTTAGAAAGAGAATCTTAAGCCTACCTCTCCTTTTCTAGTGACAGTTGTTCCAAATGCATGAGAGATGAAAACTGTGTCTTCGGCACTGGCAATTCATTTAGCCAGCCAAGTGTACCTTTAGGTTTTGGGGAAGAGAACTTGTTCAAAGTATGGTCCATGGTCCACCCAGGTTCTTGTCATGTAGCTTGTTTATTAAAAAAAAAAAAAAAAGAAATGGGACTCTTAGGCCGTCATGACCTAAGAAATCATAATCTTTGAGGGGGTGGGAGCCCAGTATGTTTTTGGTTTTTGGTTGCTTGGTTTGTTTGTTTTTGAAAGCTCTGGGAACCAACACACTAAAGGCAGCTCAAGTGATAGAGCCAACCAAACTCTTTTCATATACTAGTTCTGATCTTGGCAGTTATTTTCAGTTAATTGAAAATATTTCCCCCTAGCATTTTGCTTTATAAGAGAATAACCATTCAGAAAAAAACAGATTAACAGTGGAGTATTAGTGAGTGTTGGAGGGAAAAATTCAACAACCTCTTGAATTTGTCCTAAGGTTCATAAATATTTCAGTCCAGTCTCCAGAAGTCTGCCCAAAAAAAAAAAATGTTGGTCTACTACTAAAACACTAAAGTTCCAGATTTATACATGTAATGGATCTTGGTCTTGATAAACATCAGGCTTAATATCTTGATCTATTATCAGAAGAACTTGTTTCATTTTCATGGTGATTTAGAGAGCTGAACATTTCTTCATTTCTGAACTGTTGTTTTATACAGTAAATGTTTATTCTTCTAATGAAAAATTAACAATATATTTCCTTGTTCTTTAGTTTGTTCTAGGGTTATATCCAGCTGGAGTAGAAAAGGTGATTATATAGGAACAGGAAAAAAAACATAATCATAACAGCGACATGATCTTTTATAAATCACATTGTACTTTCACATGAGAACTTTTGTTTAATCCTCAAAATAACCTGTGAGGATCATGGCAGCCATTACTGTCTCTGTTTTCCAGATTAAGAAAGATCCAGATACTCAGAGAGGTTAAGTAACTTGCTCAATATGACCTAATTGAATGTAGGCTTATAGCTCTAGAGCTCGTATTCTTCTATTCCAGAGCTTTTCTGGGATGATGTTGGATTTTCTAATTCAAGTTATTTTGATTCAGGTTGAACACCTCAAGTTACAGAAATAATAGTTTTTGCCCACTTCATGGGAATTGCTATTATGCATTATAGTGATACTTACCTGGCTTGAGGCACTTTATAAAATGTGTCATCAAACAAAAGTTACCTTGTAAAATTACAACAATTCTTTTCTGAGTATTGCCATCCAGCAAAAAATGTGTATGTATAATAAAATTAAAGTATTATGCAGACTATTATGATATGACTTTGACAGGACTGACAGTATTTTTAATCCTTGTTTGTTTCTTAATTATTTGCAGATTTTTTGAATTAAAAGCATTAGCAAATATGTTTAACTGGTTGTATTTTAGATTTAAGTAGCACTTTCTATTTAAAGAAGATAGTATTTGTGGAAACATACATGGACAGCTGGATAACAAAGAATGATGCATGATACTTGATCCCTTTCCTGGTGTTTTTTATGTGCCGGTCTTCATTACTGGGTTTTATTGTCAAAATCCTGTTTCTTGCTAATTTTAATTTCTTAAGACTGCTGATATACTGTATTCACTTTTTACAGGCCCTAGATGGTCAGAATATTTATAATGCTTGCTGTACACTAAGGATTGATTTTTCCAAACTTGTGAATTTGAATGTAAAATACAACAATGATAAAAGTAGGGATTATACTCGACCTGATCTTCCATCTGGGGATGGACAGCCTGCATTGGACCCAGCTATTGCTGCAGCATTTGCCAAGGAGACCTCTCTCTTAGGTATGATTTTCATTGTCTATACCACTTTTCTTCCATTTTGCCAAATGGGAAAGTGCCTGTTAAAACTACAGTAAGTATAAAACATCCCCCATTTTGGAATTCAAGAAATTGTGTTAGGTTATTTTGTTTTGGTTTTGTTTTTTTTTTTTTTTTAATAGACATGAATGCTGTTGGGAGAAAAGCTGAAAGTGTTAATTACAGTTCTATCAGCTATATTCCTTTCACCATCCTCACTTTTTTTCTTTTCTGCCAAAATAAAAGAAGAGCTCTAATAAAGAAATACTGTTGAGTTATTTACATGTTAAACTTGATGACACACTGTCTTGGTCAAAGTCTACGTCTAGAGTCTGTGCATATTCTTTAGTCTTTAGCAATTCTGATGTTCTTTAATTTAGCACTGCACAGAACCAGTGGAGAGTGAAGAGGTGAAACATGTAATGGAATTAGTTATATGGGTTTTTTCAGTGCATATTATAATTTGTCTCTTAAAAATAATTTAAATGAGGAAGAATTTTCTATAAAATTTATTTTGGTATTCACAGTTTCTCTCAATTATTTATATTTCACCTTGTTCTACAATGGATTTGAGTCACCTTACATTTAAAAAATGCAAAAATTTGCAATGTCTAGTTGATGGAGTCAGGCTGAAGATAATAGGGACTGAAGAATAAGGGAATATGTTACTTTGTAAGTAAAATGAGTGATTTATAACAAGATGAAATTTTAGTTTTATTTGCTGTGTTTTGGAAGTTCTTGAAATTTGACATTTGTAAGATTATCTTTAAATCAGAGTATGTCCATATGGAACCCAAGATTGAGTTACAAACTACAGTTACAGTTACTAACTCTTACAGTTTAGTTTATGTCCCTCAGTCAGAGAAAGCAGATTATAATGAAGTAATCCTTGGAAATATATTTATATTTATTGTGGATTTGTAACAATTGTGTTCTTCGTTGTAAGTTGTAATAGAAGTGATACATCTATGAACAGAGACATTCTAATGCACAAGAGAAGCAGTTGATACTTAAATTAATTCTGGTGACTTTAGCCAAAACTGACCCTTTATTCTAATTTTCTAACATACCTAGCACAAGCCATAACTGTCTATCATGACTTTGAGACATTAGGTTGGTAACGTTTTCTTTTTTCTGAAAGAGTCTCTATCACAGTGTGGACCTACTTTAAGCCTTTATTCCCTCAACTTGGCTTGTTAAATTGATTATTTCATAAAGTACCATTTTTAAAGGTAACAGCAAGTGTCAGATAATGAGTGATACATGATCTTTGCTTATAATCATTACTATAGATTCTTAAATTCTTTACTGATAGAAATGATAGGATTTTACAGAAGAGAAAAAAAAAACATTTAGCAAATAGCTTCTAGGTCCTTCTAGGCACTGTACAATCACATTATTTAATCCTTAAAATAACCAAAGTAGATGACATATCGTCTTTGAGAAGTTTAATAATTCACATGGAACTTGCAAAACAATTTAAGGGTAAAATACCAAGAAATTCCAGCTAGTGGCAGGACTATAACAGTCACTTGGACTTTAAAGAGTTTTGTGTGTTTGCCCATTTAGGTATAGTTAGATGTGCCCTCTGAGTGTTTGGATTCTAGGTGGAGCTCTGGTTAGAAGTCACGAAGATTCTTTTAGGAAATTCATTACTGTTTCCTTGTAACGTCATAGCCCTGGTGAAGTTTTTTTTATGTAATAATAAAACATTTTTCTCAAAAAATATGAAGCCCTGGCATAATTAACTTGTCTTTCTCTGTACTTTCATAATTCGGGTAATGTGTATTTTTGCATTAAAAGCATAGGAGTAAAGTTTACTCCTTAATAAATAAATGTGGCTAGTGTCTTCTCCTTTTCTTTGTTTTGAATATTTTAATATATCTTCATTTCTGCACTCTTGCTTGATAAAAACGAAAAGGAAATGTTTTGTGGTAGAGATATGTGAATTCGCCTTTTACTAAATGGTTTCATCATTTACCTATTTCAGTGGTTTTGTGTCTTGTTATAACTGGGTTGTTGTTTTTTTAAGTATCACCAGATTATTTTTTGAATGTTAGGGGAGTTACAAGATTCAAAAATCAGGTAATAGAATAGACTGTGATAGTTTTGATCATTTATAAGAGGTAACCACTGTTACATTTTTTCTCTTATTTTCTATGTAAATGCCTACTTTTGTGCAAAATTAAAATCATACTGTAGTTTTAAGATATGTTCTATTGTAATTGTTTTATAAGATTTTTTTTAAAAAGTAATTTTAATACTTTTGAAAGTACCTTTGATGGACAGTCAACCTACTTCTGTACTTTTATTAATATATATGGCAGGCATTGTGACAGATACCCTGTATGTAACTTTTTGTCTTTCAAATTATTTCCTTAAACTAGATTCCTAGAGCTAGAATTACTGAACCAAAAAAAGTGTTAAAGACTCTTGATTCTCACTACATTTCTTTCTAGAAAGGTGATATTAAACTAATATGAATGGTATATGAGGCTGGCCAATCCACTTTTTTCCCTACTAGCATTGAGTATTACTTTTTTGTTTTGCTAGGATATTAATTTGATAGGAGTGTGTCAGATTATTTTAATTTTTTATTATCTTACAAGCTAGCTTGTAATTTTTAAGTGCTTATTAGACACAAGTCTCTGCATTGGTTGTCTTTCTATTGGGATGTACATGCAAAAGGTGTATTAAGGTTATCCATATTTCATATAAGCTGAGTCTTCAAGTTGATTCACAGTATTTTACAGTGTCCAGTTTATAGAAAAATTATTTTTAAATAATTTATCTCAATCCAAAGATTCACAGGGCATGAAGTTAATTTTTTCTCTTACACATTGGTGAATATTGTCATGTTTATAAGGAACCACTTACTGTTTTGCCTTTTATAGTAGCTTTCAGGCACCCTTTATAGCAACATCCAGTATTACTTTAGTAATAAGGTCATGCCCTCTGGAATGGTAACTAAATCTTTTCTGTGTTTATTTGCCTCCAGTGATATTTTAATGTCAGGTGACTTCAACATACAGCAAACGGGTATTGATGGGATGGATCCATTTCCTGCTGAGTCTTCCTCAAGTAGTACTTGTTCAAAATGAAATAAGTGATAAATCTCTCTTTATTTTAAAGATTCTGTATGAATACAAGTAGGAAATATTTTCTGCAAATATTTAAGGGATTCACTTTACCTCATATAATTTTATATCTAAGGATTTGGCTCAATTTGGAATCAATATTATAAATTTTAATTGGTTTATTTTACATAATGGTTTATTAAGACTAGCGTTTATACTTGGTTTTTCTTTTTCTTTTAGTGCTAGGGATTACAGTGTCTCAGAAAACATACTTCTTTCAAGAAGGGAAACCTAGTGCTTTGTAAATAATTAGAAATCTGACATCGTAAATACGCAACCATAAATCCAGCAGACTATTAGTTATTCACAGGACTATTAGTTATTCACATATTCTACTTCAAAGAACAGGATGACAAAAATCCTTGAGATTATAAATTAAGACGTCGTTACTGTGATCATTTTATCATGTTTAGGAAGTGTACTTAATTTATTATGGGGCGGATCACTTTTAGAAAAATTGCTAGAAGTAATTTTTCATGATCATGTTATCTGCATTTAAAAAACTAGGGAAGATACTGTGTGCAAAGAATACTTTCTTTAGAGCTTTCTATGCATTGTGAGTAGAACAAAGTAATTGTCAGCCATCTCATCATATGGACTTAACAGAAAGGCAACACAAAACTTTTTATGGGGAATCTGCTGATCTTAAAATAATTGATAATTGAGGACAGATATAACAAACATTTGTCATAAAGGTAAATCTGTGTTCTATAGAACAGTGTCTCTCAAATTATTCTGCACGTTGAAATCACCAGGCCCTACCCTTAGACTGAAAATCAGGAGGAGTGTGTCCCGGTAGTTTGTAGGTTTTTAAGATCCCAAGATGGTTTTAGTTTTACTGTGTAGTGGGAGTTGATAAATATAGAGAAAAGTTAGTAATTTTTAGATGCTAAATTTTAGCTTTTTAGCAAAGTTAACAGAATTCTCAAAAGAAATTCTTTATAACTATTGAACAATATATTAATACTTTGTTTATTCATGCCAAATAAATGTATTTTGGTATTTTTCTGATAGAATGTTGCCTAGCTGTTAAATTTTTCCCTGTGTGTTTGTGATGCATAAAATCAACAAGTTTAAAATATTCTTTTAAAGTTACTTTCATTCTGAAAGCTTTTGTTTTATTTTTGAATGGGTTTTTCCCATGATAGTTTTTAAAAACTTTTTACTGTCAAAGATTTCAGTCATCATATACCAATATAGTGAATCCTACATTACATTCCCATCATCTTGTTTCAGTAGTTTCCACACTTGTTTTATCAGTTCATCATTTTTTCTATTGTATTTTGAAGCAGATCCTTGACATCATGTCATGTCATCTCAAACATTACCATGATATCTTTAAAGTAATGACATTTTCTTACCAAACCATAATACGATTATCACACCCATCAAATTTGACAGTGATTTCTTAATGTCATTGAGTACTCAATCCATCTTCAAATTTCCCCAGTTTTATCAAAAAATGTATTTTAAGAGTTGATTTGTTCAGAATAGGATCCTTTGAGAAGCCATAAGTGACATTTGGTTATTTCTCTTAAGACCCTGTTAATCTGTAGCCGTACTTTCCCTTCATCCCCACCCTCCGGTCCATTGATTTAATGAAGAAACCTAGTTATATTGAGAAAGTCTTACAGTCTGGATTGGTGTGACTCTTCTTTGTAGTGTCATCTTAACATGTTCCTCTATCCACTGCATTTTTTAGGTGAACCAGAAGTTAACTACAAAAGCTTGATTAAATTTAGATGCTGTTATTTCTATTTCTCAAGAGTATTCACAAGAACCCTTTATAAGTGGTTTTGTATTTCCTGGTTATCCCACTTTTAGTAATGTTTTAAAATGGATTGTAGTTTAGATGTTATGATCCTTCATTATATTGATCTACTAATGGTTTGAGTATCCTCCAGTGATTGCTGCCTTAATCTATCCCATTTGGGGGTTACAAATTTTGCCCCCCCTTCATATTAATTCGTTGAAAATCTTTGTAGAATTTTCCTTTATGAACTAGGGCTGTTTAACTTTGATATGGTTTGTGCTAGACAGTTAAATTCTTGCATCTGTTTACTACTTTTTAGTGGAAGAAATTGATGCCCAGCTTTTGTTTTTTTGTTAATTATTTAAACCAGTTTGTGAATGGGTACAGCCTAGATTCTTCCCAATTTCTGCTTTAAACGTTAGAAACTGTAGGGTGCTCCCTGTTTCTGGTAGTCCCAGAGTGATTTGAGATAATTACCTTAGCCCAGAGGTGAGCAGTTTTATTTATGTAATAATAATTTTTTATTTTGGTCCTAGCTAGTGGCCCAAAAAAGAAAAAGGTGGTGGTGGATAAGGGACTAAGCAGAGCTAATTAAAATTTAAATATGTTTCTCCCAAAAAATAATTCATTGCCCTAAAATAAAGAACCAGGAAGCATTAGTATTTCCTTACTAAATGCCAAAAGAATATAAGTCACTTCTCTTACAGCTACTTATGAAGAAAAAAAGACCCACAGATAAGAGTGAGTTGTTTTCTCAAAGGAATAACATCCCTTAGGTGTTCTTGTCCTTGTATCTGTGGGTATGTGCAGTCTGTTTATACTTTTTTAGTATGATTCTATAAGATATGGAGTAAAAGCAAACATCTTTTGTGAAACATTGCAGTATGCTATTGCAGTAGGGCGATGGGGGAAAATTACAGATCCAGACAAACTGAAAATTAATTAGTGTGTAGCAGTGAGCAATAGACCAGTACTCATATGTTTTCTTATATTTAAGTGAAGCCTATGTTTTCCCATGTGTGTGTTCTTAAAATAAGATACTCATTTATTGTCTGTAGATACTATTTAATAGATTTAGGCTGTTACAGTAACCTCCAAAGAGGTGAATGCTGTTTACAAATTCTTGTGGGTTTTTTTGTTTGTTTTGTTTGNACCATTTAGTAGCCTCGGAGCTGAGGAAGAACAAAATTATCATTTGGTATTTACATGAATTTATAAGGCTACTTACATTTAATTATTATGACATAGGCCATTAAGTAGACTTTTCTAAAAAGAAATCCTGGTGGAATGGAATCTTTAAGATACTTTATACTAGTTTCTAAGAAGTGGGATCTTTTTGGATGAGTGGTATTGATAGAAGGGATTAGCTGTTTTTTCCTAACACTATTTGCTTTCCCTAGAAAAATGTGGCTCCACTGTCAAAATGCCTAGATCTTTTGGGGTAATTCCCATGATAGGAATAAGTATTTAGAGACTTATTAGTTTAAAAGTAGTTACTTAGATTCCACCTTAATTGCTGCAGTTCTTCATTTCATGTATTCTGTAGCAAAAATATTCGAAATACTGTGGCTTAGAAATTGTTTCAATGCCAGGAACCAAAGGGTTGTGTGATGCATATGGATACCAATCACTAGCCATTTATTGAATATGTATTATGTGCCAGGCATCATTCCTAGCCCTTGTGAGTTAGTCCTCACATTATCCATAAATGAAGTTAACTTTTACTGTCTGCCCACTTTGTAGATTTAGAAACTGGAAAACAAAAAGATTAGCAGTTTGCTCAGATTCCCATAATTAGTGGGTGGCTGAGATTGTCAGGGATTCTGGCTGTCTGGCTCCAGAGTTCATGCTCCTAACAGACAATTGANCCCCCCCCACCCCTGGTGTTTTGTGTTGCCAAGACATTGTTTTTTTGTTGTCAAGTTGACTCAGTGTTGAACTTGGTTATTGTATGATTGCAAAACCAAAAGTATTGTTCATATATTCATTCAAAATTAGATCCCAAATAGAGATGTACATAACATGCAAACCAAAATAGCAGACTGAATTTGTATTTTTATGTTTGCACAAAATACACATTAAAACTTAAAAACCAAAATCTTAATTTTAGCAAAGCCCCAATCTATAATATTTCATTATGACTGAATTATAGCAAAGAAAATTAGGGTCATAAAATCAAACCAAATAACCTCTCTACTGCAGACACATTTGCAAGTCATCACCTAACAAAGACTAAAAGTATACAGTCTAGAAATATTTTCTAGAAATATGAAACTAGATAAAGTTTTAAAGTGTATCAGTGAATATCATGACATCAAATTTTTTAAAAACCTATATATAATTAGAAAATCAGTATTTTATCATATTTGACATAAATCATATTTTTGGTCAGAAATCATATGAAAATGATTACATGCATTAGCTGTACTAATTCACTGTCCCGTAACCTTGGCTTTCTCATTTCATTTCTGTCTTAACTTCTATAAAGTAAAAAAGAAATTACAGTTGAACATGCCTACTTCTCTATGTGTACATTCTTAGAAAATGATCCAAAGTCTTTGGATTATTGAACTATCCTCTATTTTGCCATGGCTGAATTTTTAAAGTATTAATTTTTCAGTCTTTAAGATGTTTCTTTTAGAAAAGAACAAGAGCAGAGAGAGAATTAAGTCCTAGAATTGACTGTAGTGGCTTGGCTCAAGATTATAGTGAAAATGCTGGAGCCTAAAAAATAAAGAGGTACTTGTTTAGATCATTATGAGAACTAAAAGGGATTATTGTCAAGCTCACTCTGAAATGTAGGGGGAAAAAAAAGAAATGTAGGGGCAGAGCTAGAGCCAGAACTGAAGTCATCATCTGTGTAGTCTATATTCTCTCTTCTCACATTTCTGTGTTTTTATGAAGAAAGGGGAAACATGAAGGAAGGGAGGACTTTTGAAGTTGGTTGGAAAACTTGAGGGGATTCTGATCTCTGTCTTAAACTTTCTGAACTTAAATCTGGTGAATTTGTAGAGAACTCTTGAAAATACAAAGGGAAGTCTACTAATGTTAAGTAACAGAATGTTTGTTAATCAGTTTTGGGGTATATGATGTGTTCTGTGTTCACTCTAATACCTAACCACATGAAAGTTTAGCCAGAATACAAGATTGGATTTATCTAAGTATGGCATTAAAGAATATCAAAGAAATTTAGGCTACATTGTAAAGTCAAGTCAAAGGAGAATAGAAAGGACCAAACTAAATAAAGGCCACGAAGTGGGTTCAGTGGTTGTATGGGGTAGAATTGAGAATGATGGAAGAATGAAGTCAGGAAAGCAGATTTAAATGTTAGAAATGGATGACAAGACAAAAAAGGAAAAATCAAAGTTGTTAGCAAGAGAAGTTGCTAAAATGGATGGATGTAAAAATTGTCAAAGTAGAAGTTTTAAAGAAATTATGAGACCAGAATGTTTGACCTATCACAGGCTGATAATAGGGACTGAGAGAGGAGGAAGAATAAAACCAGGTGCTTAAAAAGTCTTTATATAATGAGAGAAAATGTCCCAGTAACCTGATGGTTGTTTTGATGAGAAAGGATTTCATGCAGAAGCTGTCTTAATTGATGGTGGTGGAACAGCAGTCTGAAAGAGACATTGGGTGCTGGCGTAGAATGATGAATAATGCATCCTTTTTCTTTCCTTTGGGGCAGGATTTAGGGAGATAAAAATGACTTTTGAGAGGGTTATAAGAGAAGTTTCATTAGGACAAAGCAAGCTTTTAATTAAAAAGTTTCTCTAAGGAACACATTGGGGGAAAAATGCAGTTGTTAATGAGAGAAAAGAGAATGGATTCCAGCAGGCAAAATAGGAATTGAAGGGTAGGTTCATAGAAGAGGAAGAATGGATTGAGGATAGAATAGCACTTGTCATTTTCGTCAAAAACAAAATTTTTAGTTTCAAGTCAGGAAATAAAATGTTTTAAAACTTCCCTCCCCACCGAAGACCCAGTACTTTATGAATTAGAAGGTCCCTCCGATGTACGCTGTTCAGCAGTATGTGAGACTTACAATACCAGATACTGAACAGGATAAAGAAGACCAAAAGAAGTAATGTAATTGACTTTGGATAGAAGATTTAGAATCAGAAATGAAGGAATAAAACAAATTCTGCATCCTTAAAAATCATGGGTAAAATTGCCATAAGGACAAGTCAGGAGAAGCCTAAGGAGATGAGACATGACTAAATGTAATATGGGCTCCTGGAACAATAAAGAATATTGGATGCACATCAAGGAAATCTGACGGAAGTTTGGACTTTAGTTGATGGTTATATATCAATATTAGTTGATTAATCACAACAATTCTACTGATGTAAGATGTTGATAATTAGGGGGAAAAGGAAGTAGGCAGGAACTCTGTAGAAGCGTCAGTTTTCCTGTAAATCTAAAACTGTTCTAAAATATAAGCCTTATTAAAATCCATAAATTTATAAATGATTTAAAGTAAGTTAACAAAAACAGTTTATTTTTTTTAATTTTTCTGGGCAAAATTAAGGATGTCTATGTGACCTTAAGATAAATAAGTTACATCACTTCATCCCACTGGACTTTGAATCTGTATCATATACATGTCTGTGTGTTCATTTCATTAGTGGAAGGGTTAGTAATAATAATGTCTCAGAACATGAGAAATCTATAAAATTGCTGAGTCAGCTCAAAATACATGGGTGACACACCTGATGAAGGTCACTTCATATGGAAAGGATCCCTGTGATACCTTTGTATGGCAGTTTATGAAGTGCTTTGACATTATATTATCCTTGCCACAATCCTAGAAGTAGAATAGGCATTTTTTAAATCTCTTATCAACATACATCAGTGTTTTTTTCCCAGCATACCTGCTGCCTTAGCTGAAGTTGTAAATCA
The DNA here is from genome assembly GCF_008692635.1 of Crocuta crocuta. NCBI lineage: Eukaryota > Metazoa > Chordata > Mammalia > Carnivora > Hyaenidae > Crocuta > Crocuta crocuta. The sequence goes on along the minus strand of NW_027533089.1, from coordinate 6,364,119 downwards.
TTAAAATTAAAAGTATTTATACAACTGAAAATAATTTACTGGAGTCAAGGTATATAACACGTTTAACATAGTATTTACAAAGGTAAGATGGTAAATTTATTGACTTACAATTAGGAGTTAACATTAATATGAAAAATACAATACAGAATTATTTTTCAGATTTATCATGGTGTAAATAAATAGTACATTATGAAATATTTTGTAGGTTGTTTTTAATATAAAAGACAAGTTAAACTTAATTTTTTTCCTTATTGACAGTAATTTTTCAGAGAAGAGTATACTGAGAAATTAATTGTAGAATCTGCCATTAGAGACTTTAAAATTCCAGTAAAAACTCAAGACTAATTCCAGTGATTTTAGAAGTGTGTAAATTAGATGGCTTAAGTAAGCATTTCTAAGTTACCAGCCTGGGGGAGGGTACAGTGGAAGAGAACTACTTGCTAGTGGTATTAAGGACAGACTTCCCTTATCTCTTAAAGTACTCTTACACCATACCCTGGGCTGCCTGAAGTGAAGAAAGATAATTTGGCAGAATAACATATCACATGCCACAGCACAGTGGCCCGGGTTAGTGATAAGAAATGGAAAAGTGGGGAGATGTAATTTGGGTAGTAGTAACAACAGTGAGGATCTCACAGCTTACAGTCCATTTTTTGTTAAGCTTCCCATTACCTCTTTATTAGGAGGTAAATTGCATCTCCTTTGAGCCTATTTTCTCATTAGAAAATTAGCAATCTTATTTTTACCAAAGTGCAATGTTGTTTATTAAAAAATGGCATTCCCTGGCATTTAAGAAAAAAAAGTCTCTCGGATCTGTCACACTAAAAAAAGACTCTAGCCTAGATTTTTAATTTTCAATTACCATTTTATAAGTTAATTTCAAATCTCTTAATTCTCAGTGGTCATTTTTCCATGATAAGTCTTAATGTTTTAAATATTGTGCTACCAGGTTACTCCATTGTAACCTCCAGATTTCAGTAAGAAATGTATTTCAAAACAATTATGTCTTGAATGAAGTTTCATTGAACAAATTTTCTGTCACCTTTGAATATTTTGGTGAAGTTTTCATTAGATCATTGAATTGTATATCGACATTGTAGAGATGTATTTCAGAAGAAGCTTTTTTGCAAAAATGAAGTATTAAGCTTAGACTGTCATGTTTAGGTTTATATTTTGAATTTAGTTATGTTGATATTTTAGATTTCATGAATTTTGCTTGAAATGTCAATAAGGAAAGGCGAGTGAGTAATAGATGACTTCAGACTTAATTCTGCAAGTGTCAGTACTCTGTAATCTATTGCATGTCTCATTCTTAGTATATATATATGTATGTATGTACATATATTCATTATATATTACAGCATTTTCTTTTCTTTGAAGTGAAATCTTTTTTTTTTTTTTCTATTCCTTATTTATTGAGAATCACACCTGTACAAAGTATCATACCAAGAATACATGGCAATGGTTCACAAAATGTCTAAATATCTCTGGTAGCCCCTGAGACCCTCTTAGGGTGTCTAACAAAGTCAGAACATTATATTCATGACAGTACTAAAATGTTGTTTTACAACTCTTATTCTCACTAGTATATATTGCTTTAATGGCTAATAGAATAGGTGATCATGTGTTCTTGTTCTTTTTAAAACAGTCCTTGGCTTTAATTTCTGATATGTTAAATATAACCCATTTAAAAGCTCTTTGTGGTCCTCAGTAAAGTTTAAGAGTATAAAGGGGTCCTGAGACCAAAAAATTAAGAACATTTTCAGTGTGGGATACAAAGTTCTAGACAATTCTAGTAGATAAGAGTATTTTAATGAACAAGGTGGCAGTGAAGAGTAGAGATGTACAGGGAAAATCTAGGGAATAGGACAATTTTTATATTAATGTTGGTAACTTACTAGTTCTTGAGTTAAATTTTTCTGGCTTAGTGGGCCCTGAAAATCATTTCTTGTCTGGTAGAATTGACAAACCAGAAATTAAACTGATTTAGTTTTTGGTGGAAAGAGCTGCTCTCAAATAATCTTGATGGATTTTTTTTAAGTATTTTATTCCTAAAAGGGAGTTTTTGAGGGTTGATACTGAACTCTTCTGCATGCCATGTATTGTCAATGGTATTTGTTTTGGGCCGTGGACTGGATCCCATTAAGACCAAGATTCTTAACAGAATTTTAAGTTACTTTTTCCACTGGAAAGCAGCCAGTTAAAGGCAAGGAAATAAGGAAATAAATTGACAGTGTAATGCCCGCATCTGGAGTTTCTGCCCATATGAAATAATTGTGTTGTCAACTTTAGTTGAATGGTGTGTACATTCAGCCACAGCTATCTGATAATACTTAAGAAATACTGTTTAAAGAAAGGAGGAGGGGTCACTTTCTAAGAGTATGCAAAAACAAAATTACTGTGAGTGCATGTCTAACAATTGGGAGTATATCACTATTACTTGCCTTTGGCAGCATATTAAGGTATCCATTGAACGTTAAACAACCTATGAAGTGTAACCAGAGAGTTATTATTTAACATGGGGAAGTTTGTAACATTCTAGAATAATTGGTTAAAAAGATTCACACTGGAGGATCCATAAAGGCATCAAAGACGTGAGAAGTTTCTGTTTTAAAAGTAAAATGGGTGAGTGGATGGAACAAGATTGGCCATAAGTTAATAATTGTTAGCCAGTGTGATGGGTATGTAGGATTTGTTGTTCTAGTTGCGCTCTCTCTCTTTTCTTTATGTTGGATATTTTCCATAACAAAAAGTAAAATCTAAAAAAGAAAATGGAGAAATAAGAAAAAGGGGAAATCTCGAAAAGCTGGCAAAAAGCACTAAAATAAGCTTATCCACAAAAAGGTTGAGAAAAATATTCCACTGTTGGAGTGCTCAGAAGAGGAAAAAAAAATTCATGGGAAAATTATAAGTCAAAAACAGAAGAGATTAAGAATTACGAGTCTTAACCTTTTAAACTGTCAGTGAAAGGCCATCATAGTTTCTGTAAAGTATAAAGACTTTTTAAAACTCCTGACTAAAGTATTAAGAGATCTGAAACCAAAAGCAACAGCACATCCTTATGACATAGACAAGAAGGCTGGTGGAAAGAGAAAAGAAGAAGTAAAACATGAACTTATGGGACAACAGTACAAAGGGCCATTTCTATCCAGGTATGTCATGAATTAAACTTCACGTACGTTGGATGTTTTCTTTTTCATGGGAAGAAGAAAAGCAACATACAATTCACTTCATTAGCGAACTAATATGTATTGAGAAATCAGCTGGTTAGTAAGAATTTAAGGGATGAAAGATTTCGAGTTCATTCTTTTAATTGGAATGTGGGTAAAAGATGCTGAGACAAAAGAATTCTCTCTAGAATAAAGACTGGCATATTTTAAAGGTGATAAAACAGCAGTAAGACTGGAAAATAGAAATGAGAAGGAAATGTTAAAACTGGTAGGCAAAGGAGAAAGCCTTTGTGGATACAGTGAAATTTTCTCATTTCTGTTGAGGAAATGTGTTCATTATAACTACTTGAATGTGGAATTAAGGCAAATAAACTTCGGTAAGATTTTCTTTAAGTCATTTGAAATGAAATAATGATGTTCAGGGTGATAGGTCTCCAAGCAGTGAAGGACTTACTATGTTTGTTTCATAAGCTCTAGCTGTCTGATTTCAAGTATGAGTTTATGAAGATGATAGCACTTGGAGAAAAAAGTGAGTCACTATTATGTTGAAGATACGTATTTTAGATGTGGCTACTTGCTGTCAACCATGGAAGTGAATTTTTCAAGTCTCTGACTTAGAAATATTATATCCTTTATGCTTCGTTTGCTTTTCCGAAATAGGAGATGGAATATGGTATGTTTAATTTTTTAAGATACTGCAGGTATGTACCTTAGCCCTAATATTTAATGATTTCATTGAAACCAGTTAATTTTCTCTGATACATTGTCAGCACACCATTTTTCTAAGTGTTATAAAAATTAACTTTCAGGAACCGTTTGGAATGGTCAGCCGTAAGCCATGCAGCCTTCGTGCTTAAATTGGTTTTTGTAAACGACTTGTGTGTGTTTCGTAAAATATGCTTTATTTTAAAATTAGGGCTTCCTGTTGCAGCTGTTCCAGGAGCTCTGAGTCCTTTGGCTATTCCAAATGCTGCTGCAGCAGCTGCTGCAGCTGCTGCTGGCCGAGTGGGTATGCCTGGAGTCTCAGCTGGTGGCAATACAGTCCTGTTGGTTAGCAATTTAAATGAAGAGGTTAGTAAAATAATTTTGTGATGTTTATTCTTTAACTCCATTTCATTTGTGAAAGTTTCTCATGTTTATTTCATTTTGCACTTGCCTTTCTTTTTATGTACATTCATTAGTCAAAGTATTTTCTGTATGTTTCTATTTCTGAATAAAATCTATGTATTTGNCTTTGACAGTCATTTCTCTTTATATATATATTTATTATATTATTATTATTATTATTTTAATCTAACTACCTATTTTTCCTAAGAAAAATATGGTGAAGTACTGTAGTATGGCTTTTTATTTTTGTTGTTCTCAAAGGCAAATGTGATCTAATTTGCAGATTTAACTGTAAAGCAATTTTGTTCTTTGCCTTTTCTAATTATTTGCTTGTTCATTTCATGCTTATGTGTCATTGCATTTTTTTAAATCTTATTTTATGTGAACTACTCTAATACATTTTTCTTTGAAGGTTCTTCCAAAGATCTTGACGAGGCACTCTTCCAGTCTTTCTTAGTAATTTTTTCTTTGCAGTTATTAGTCATTGTCTTCTAAAAATATTTTTCAACTTTATTCCCCTTCCCCCTTGTTAAATAAAATTTATTGCTGAGTTATTTTCTTTAGTTGTACATTTTATGTCTGGTATATTTTATTTTGATTGCTATGAAAGCTGGTATGAAATGTGGGAAGCTCAGTATTATCAGTTTACAATATCTAATTTGAATATTTGTTCATTTTTAATTGGCCTCTGTTAATACGAACATTAAGTTTATCATTTAATACTATTGTCATTCACAGTTCTGCATGCTAAAATGTTTGAATCAGAGTGCCTTTGTTTTTCTTTTAAGAATTTTGCCTGCATTTCATAACCAGCCATGCTTATGCAGTTAAAGTTCAAAGTTTAAAATTCCTGTGCATGCTTTCCTTCCCTATGTTGAGATGAAATGCTGTAATTTACTCTTTGATATAGATGTACTTTACCCATATTTGTCTTGGATGACTACATTTTACTCAGTTTTTCTTGTACAGTACATAAACCAACCATTTTCTGACCAAATTCCTGCATTTCCTATGTACTGACCTATATTTTATTTTTTTTTTGTTCCCCAATTCCTTATTTTTTTCTTCTGCATTGCTGTTTCCCTTCCCCATTTCATCCTTTTCCCTGTGTGTTCACCTTCCCTTTCCTTGTCTTTTCCCAAATGCCCATTCCCTTCCCTGTCTTATCCTTTATTTTCCTTGTCCTTGTCTTCATTCCCTGTCTCCATTCCCTATGTTCATGCTTCTGTGCTTGAACAAATGTTCCTCGGACCAACTTGCCCCAATTAACCGCCTTGAACCATGATCCATGACCACCTCACCATTCTGCGGGAACCACCCTTCGTTATGGATGATCTGTTCATCTCCGCTCTTCCTCGACTCTTCTCTCTTCTTGTCTTACGCTGCTTGCTCTTCTCTCCTTCTAAAGATGGTTACGCCCCAAAGTCTGTTTACCCTCTTCGGTATGTTATTGTTAGCACTATACTTTTATTATTGATTTGATTTTTGTTTCACCTTAATTCTTATTTGTAGCTAGCACTTTGGCTTAAAGTTGAATAGTAAATCTTTTGCTATTTTTCTTTGCTATTTAAAACTCTCCATAGACACAAAATTTGTTTTAATGCATGCTGATTTATTTTGCATGGTCTTTAATTTAATATCATTCACATAGCTTTGAGGGTTTATCAAAAATTATTCTTTTCAAAATTCACTGTTCAAAATCTTGATCTTCTTTATTCATTTGTGAGAATGATGAGTTTGAATGAGTGATCATGTTGATGTCTGAATGTTTCATTAATATGTCAGAAAGATAATCTTCAGCTGACTTGCATGTAACATTAATTCCATTTTTGGATTACCTCTCTGTGACTCCAAAAAAGGTGTTTATGGAGATGTGCAGCGTGTGAAGATTTTGTACAATAAGAAAGACAGTGCTCTGATACAGATGGCTGATGGAAACCAATCGCAACTTGGTAAGGTTAAACAGTTACGCATACATGTTTAAATCTGAATCTGTTAGTAAAAACAAACCCCTTTATGGCAGTAAGAAGCATTTATTTACTTATTTATTTATTTAGGATAGCCAAGGCTCAAAATGGCACATTAAGTTTTGTATTTTAATGTGAGTCATTACACGTGATGAATATGTTTGCAGTTTTCTACTGTCCTCTTAACCATTCCTCAAGTACAATCCAATGGAGAAAGGTTTGGGCTCTGAAATTGCAATAACAATTTCACATAAGAATCATGACATTTATATTAAAGATCCTTAGTGTTTTTCATTCCTAGTTACTCCCTGAGATAGAAGTTAACTGTTAATATAGTCCATGGCATCCTGATTTATGCAGTGTTATCTTAATTCCTCTAGATTTTTGCCTAAACTTAATAATAAAGAGTCACTTGGAAAATGTATTTTAGGAGTAGTAGGTTTTTACAAAGTGAAGCTTGTGCCACATACAGTACACCACTGTTAATCCCTTTTGGTATCTAAAATGTACTTTAGTCAGATTACACTTACATTCTTATCTTAGGTAAATATTTTTATTACGTTATCATTTGCCTTTGTACACTAAGTCAGATCCCATAAATCTGGAATACAACTGCACTTTCACAGTGTGATAAGACTGTAAATATCAGATCTTTAGCTTGTAATTCTTTTCATTGAGATTCAGGAATGCTAGTGCCTCAAGTTGGTTGTTTTCACATTGTTAATTTTGAAATTTGTCACTTATGACGTAAGGACTAGTATATTTTTGCTCTTATACCCAGTGAATCTCATAAACTTGAACATGATATATGGACCTTTTGACTTGGTATCAGAAGTAAATTTGAATTTTATTATTTCTTACTGGCTTTCATGGTCTCAGACAATATATAAGACTAGACATCTGCCTCTCCACTTTTTAAAATAGAGATAGCCATCGTTAAAGAAGGATATATAAAAAGTGCTAATCATGTTCTAGGTTCCTAGTAAATCTTTTTCTTCCTCTGTTGTGGATACTTCTGTGTTCTGGTAATGGTAGTCGTGGCCATTGCTTTTATGTACATTGTAAGTAGCATTTTAGAAAACATTTCTTAAATGTTTATTTTTTTCTCATCACTGTGTGAGCTGTGGGTGACATTACCCTCATGTGAAGTATATACAGTCATCAGGGTTAAGAATTACCTGAGGTAGAATTTAATCAAATTCTTCTGGGTTTTTTTTTTTTATATATATAATGACTAAATAGTCATTAAATAAGTGACATTTTAACTTTTACTATACTTACATCAGTTTGTGCTATTAAAACAATACCACAGAGTGGCTTAAACAACAGATCTTTATTTTCTTGGGTACCAGTAGGTTCAGTTTCTGATAAGGGCTTTCTTCCTGGCTTGCAAATGGCCACCTTCTTGATGTCTCCTCCCACGCCCTTTCCTCTGAGTTCTCTAGGTTTCTCTTCCTCTTCTTCTAAGGACAGGATCCTTAGTGGATCCTGTGTTTTGATAGGTTAACTTTAAGAATGATGGTGTAAACCCAAGGAAAGAAGATAAAGACAAGACTAGAAATCACTAGAAATCACTGGTATAGAAGACAGTTGAGAGAAAGAACAAAAAACTAGAAGCTGGGTTTTTGAGTAGATTAATAAACTAGACAAGTGGATGTTTCCATTTTTTGGAATAAGGCAAACACAAATAGTTTTTTGAATTATAAAGGATATAACTGTTGCATTGCTCCAGTTCCACATATAAACAACTCCTGTATCTATAATTTTTTTTTTTTTTACCATCTTTTAACTTCTCATTATTCTTTAATATCTTCTTCAGAGATTAAGGGAAAAGTAGAAAATAATACTTAATCCAAAGTGCCATTTCCACTGTGCAGCATTGGCTTTTTTCTCTTTTATCATTGATTGTTTTGTCCATTTATGTCATATTTCTCGTAACAGATTTCAAGATATTATAGTCCCATTATTTAAACTTGTTTCATCTTAGTAATTCAAATACTCTTCTGTTTTTTGTTTAATCATTATGTATGCCTTAGTATTTGACAAGTTTTTTTTTTAATATTTAAAAACCCTGATATTCTACCCTCAAGTTCAGCCCTCATCCACTTCATATTACTTTAGATTGTTTTGTCAAGTCAGCAGGCTAGACATACTTCTCATTACCTGACTACTTCTAGAGATAAGTTTTTGGTTATTTTGCTTTATTTTAATCCCACTTCTCTATTCTCCGTCTCCTCTTGGTGCAGGAATTATGCCTAGGATTTTTTATTGTTTTCTTATTTCTGTTCTTCAGTATCTCAAAGCTCAGCTGTTTATGCAGTCTTTTCATGGCTTTTCAAAGCTGAACTAAGGATAGCTTTCTTACAACAACCTTATTCTACTTCTTTATACCACTTCATTCCCAGATTAATTCCTTATAACACGTTCCTTGTATGATGTAATAGCACTTTATCATAAGCAAATTAGTGTTCACCTAAAACAGAATTATAGAACTTTGAAAATATTTTATAATTCAAATAAGTTTTCTAAAAGGAGTTTATGTACCATTTCTATGAATAATTCAGTTGATTTTGTAAGTGAAAATTTAGAAGTATATGTGAAGTGCTGTAAAACTAGTGAGAAAGAATTCAGGCCCGAGAGATTTTTTCCTCTGTTGGCCTCAGTTGCAAATCTAAAGAAGAAAAAATCACAAATACATAACACTGCAGTAAAACAATTGGAAAGAGTAAACTTGTTTTTACAAATTAGGGAAGTTGTATGGGAAATAAGAATTTACTTTTAATTCTTTTCTGAATGGTACCTTATACTTCTATAGCATTTTTCTTTACAGAACTGTTTATATTCTATACAAGTGTGAAAAGATGCTTGGATTTAATAAATTCTGCATATCTTGGTGTCAGACTATGTAGTATATTAGTCAAATTAAGTAACATTGTGAGTAGGGATTTTGTTTTCATTTCCCTACTCTTCCACCTTGCCTTTATCTCTCTGCTGTTAATACTTTGAGTAGTCACCGGACCTTCCTTTAAAGTATATGACTTATAAAATGGTCATAAGTTCTTGTGACTAGTGAATAAAAACATATAACTGTTCTATAACCTCAGACCAGTTTGTTTAGTTTAAAAATAACCCAACTACTACCTCAGAAAGTAGGCATGTGATGTTCTGTGTTTAGGCACTGTACTGTGTGCTAGGATAGAGACCCAGGTTCCTGCCTTCATGTACTTTGCAGTCGGGAGAAGGAGGAGTTAGATAAATAAATTGTGATAAATTTAAAAAGAAAAGAGTACTGCATGGGGAATATGAACCCTTTCCAAAGAAGAACAAAGAGAAAGACCACGAGGGATAATGAATCAGATGAGATGAGAAATTACTGTAGATAGAACAGCATACAGACAGGTCTAAAGGTAAGAAAAACTGGCACTTGAAGGAGATAGTTTTGTATAGCTGGAGCTTAAAGTTCAGAGAGTACAGTACTAAAATACTGGAAGTTTTACAGTACTAAAAGTACTGGAAGTTCCAAGAAGGGTGAGCTGGTTCTTGTCTTACCACTTAATTCTAGCACTAACAAAGTAATTGGTATCGTATCATCGATAAATATGTTCAGAGAGGCTGGGGAGATGAGGATATAGTCCAAATTCATTCTTCAACATGGCTTTATACCTCCCCTAGTCTGGCCCTAAGGATTTTAAGCAGATAATAACATGAAGTTTGCAATTTATAGAGGTCATCCAGCTGTCTGTGTAATAGGATACATTCAAAAAAAGTAGAGAAAAATCCAGCAGGAAGACAAATTGGGAGACAGAGTGACACAGATCAAAACATTGTGACTGTGAAAAGCAGAGAATTGAGAGATAATTAGGAAGAAAAAGGAGTACGGTAGGACTTGGCAGTTATGGGGTAGAAGAGAAAGAAGTTACAGATGAGTACAAAGTTTCTTTCTGTGGCATCTAAGTACATGGTTTATCAGCAGTTTTGGCAAGGAACAGAGATTCATAATGAGGATTTTCATTCTGTGAAAGAAACTTGCTTTTTTGCTAAAATGCTTGTCTAGCGCAAATAAATTTAAATCATATCACCAGTGACTGTTGAAAACTTAAGAGATTTATTTAAAAGTCTTGGCACCTGGGTGGCTCAGCAGGTTAAGTGTCCGACTCTTGGTTTTGGTTCAGGTCGAGATCTCATGGTTCGTGAGTTCAAGCCCCACACTGTCAGCATGGAGCCTCTCTGCCTCTAGAAGCTTAAAAACAAAAAGATTTTTTTAAAAGTCATAGAATCCAGTTATTTCAGCTATTCCAAAAGAAATTTTTTTAACTTTAATATTGTTTTTTAATAGGCATTTTTTCTTCTTTTTATAGCCATGAACCATCTTAATGGACAGAAAATGTATGGCAAGATTATTCGTGTTACTCTGTCTAAACATCAGACTGTACAACTACCTCGAGAGGGACTTGATGATCAAGGGCTAACAAAGGATTTTGGTAATTCCCCATTGCATCGTTTTAAGAAACCTGGATCCAAAAATTTTCAGAACATTTTTCCTCCTTCTGCAACCCTACACCTATCCAATATCCCGTAAGTATTAAAGCTGGAGATTTTTAAATGGGCATACACTTTAGGAATAAAATTTGAAAATTATTATTAATCTTTTTTTTCCATCCAATTTTCCTAGTCCTTCAGTAGCAGAAGAGGATCTACGAACACTGTTTGCTAACACTGGGGGCACTGTGAAAGCATTTAAGTTTTTTCAGTAAGCAAGCTTTCTTATCTTTAAAGTTTTCTTCAAGTAGTTTTTGTTCTTTTTGTTTATGGAAATATTTGGTTCTGTAGTGGGCAAAAATTCAAGTATTTAAGCCCTTTCTAACTATTATGATGTATCTAACTTGATAATTTTGTTTCAGAAGAGATCACAAAATGGCTCTTCTTCAGATGGCAACAGTGGAAGAAGCTATCCAGGCCTTGATTGATCTTCATAATTATAACCTTGGTGAAAACCACCATCTGAGAGTGTCTTTCTCCAAGTCAACAATTTAAAAGGGGGGAGGTGAAGATTGAGGGTGTATCACATTGGTGTCATCACCTATTGACTGTTCAGAAAAGTGGGGACCAGAGTTTGATTTTTTTGTTGTTGTTGTTTCCTTTTTTTCTTTCATGCTGTTATCATTCCTTGGTTATAAAATGAAATGGCATACATAAAGGCAGAGTTGTTAACTGCTAGATTTCATCTGTTCTATAGGGAAGCCATTTTTATTGTCTGTTTAAAATTTTAGTTTAATTATACTTTCCTTTTTCAACTTAGTTGACATACGTGCCTTAAAAAGGAAAACTAGTGTTGCTATTGTGCATTTACTAGGAAAAAGGAATTGGTTGTCTAGGGCACATTGTTATATGGGAATTACAATATGTTTAGGCAGGGGTGTGTAAAAAGGTTAAGTTTTTGTTTCTCCTGCTTGGAACTTATTTTGAATTATTGGCTTGTCACATTTCTTTCTATTTAATCAAATAAGATACATGATACTGAGAGAATTAAAGCAGCATTTTTTAGTTTTTACTACCTTAGGCTTTATTGCTTTAAAAAAACATTGGCCTTTTGTATCTCACAATTCTGGTCTAGATTCAGTTATGAATGTAGGCATTAGTTAAAATTAACAAGATGCAGAGTATTAATTTCTTAAGACAACAAAGTGATTTCTGTAAGTTTGAGCCCTACGTGGAAAGCATTGTGGAATCTTAACCTTTTTGTACACACTCTTGTGGGACGTATCATATAAATGTCAGCACTAAGTAATGTCTTGTTTGTGGCTGAATATTTTTCGTAGATGTTTTTGAAGTTGACATGACTTACGTGCATTTAAATATATATTGCCATCCTTAGTTTGTAATTAAGATTTGGAATATGGTTGTGGATTTCTGAGCATGTGCAGACTGGTCTAGCTAGTTCAGGAACTGGTGCATGTATTTTTCAAAGATAAAGAAAGTGTACTGCGAAAATTTGCAGGAAGATTAATTTTGTGGCAGTTTTCTAAAACTGACAACCAGGTGGGACCAAAGTTTATGTGCCTTTAGTCTTAATTTACCTTGCATTGTAATATTCAGTTTTAATAAATCTTCAAAATATTTTGTATTTAGGAATAGATCTGACTTTAATAAAAACATGGCTCAGAATCTACAGGTCAAATTAATTTGAACAGTTCTTGTCAATCCGAATTGTTGATTCTGTTAAAATGACCAATACTTTTTGAAATTGATGTACTTAGTTTCAAGATTCATAGATTCTGTTATCTATGTAGACAGAATGGTCATGTATATTTTCTATTAGTTGAGTTTTTACATCTTTAGAAATGTAAAATTCAGTATAGTTTGAAAGCGGCACAATTAAAAATTAATTTTCTAACAAAGTTGGGAGGTTTGATGGTTGTTTAATTTCCTTTTGTGTGTACTCTGCTTACCTCTGTAGCATGCTCAATAAACACTTCTGTAGCTCTGTATTCACCTTTTCTGTCTTTCTCTGCTGCCTTTTCTCTCTCCTCCTCTTTGTTTTCACTCCACTGTGCTTCTGAATTCATGTTTATTCTCTGCCAGGGTGGGAAAGGAGTAATAATAATATTACAATTCTATGGCTTTATACCATAAATAAATCTAGATGCTGTGAAAATATACCAGCTGTTTTTTTTTTTTTTTAATTTAAAAGATAGTAACTACTTTTCAGGAGGACACATTAAACATTTCCCACCCTGTTATAATCTACTGCTTTAAAGACATAACTTTTATTATTGTATCTTGTTAATTCTTTCTATCTCTTTTGTTGTTGTTGTTTTTTTTCCAGATTTATGCACTACTAGACCTTTTGGATTTGCCATGCTCTCTTGCTGCAGTTTCATCTCTCATCTTTTGTGTCTGCTAAAGATTTCCTACTAATTTTAGATTACCTTGTTAGGTTTTAACAAAGGGTACTAGATGTTATTGGGAAAAACAGCAACATACAGTCTACTTTTGCCCAGGTATTTGAAAACGTCAGGGTAATTTGTGATGTTATAATTTTCACTTTTTAAAGGAGTCCAGTTAGGGTGCTATTTGTATTACCCAACATATTTTTGGCTACTTTTAAAAAGAAGGTATGTTGGTGTCAGGTGACTTTGGAGTTACACATGTTGTATAGAATTATTATAAAGTAATTGAGAATTAATGTAAAAATCCTACATTAGAATAAAAAACAAACGAAGGAGTAGTAGGTAAATTTAAATGTGCTATATTAATACAACAATTCACTCATCTCCAAGAAATAAGAATATAGTAAATAATTACATTTGAGTCAGCAACATTGAGGTTATTTAGAAGCTAGATGATCCTCTTATCTTTTCTTCTTAAGATAGGATTGTATTGCAGAAGCACTGAGCAATAGCAGATGTGCCTAGAGTGTATTAAAAAAACAATACCATAGTTAATGAATAGTAATTGAACAAAGTTTCTCTGAACTTTTTCTCAGAAATATTGGGTGGTGGTTGAAACAACTGAAAGTAGGTAGTTAGCCACGTTTCAAGTAGTTCTCTGTGGCTGGGGTTGAGTGGAAAGAAGAGAAGATCTGAAATGCACCTAGGAATTGGGTTGCTGCAGTTACTGAGCTGGGAGAGCTCACAGTACCTCTGATCAGTCATGACCAGCAACCAAGGTTCTTCCTGCCCAGGGAGTGGCAGATTCTTTGTCTGTTAAGAGTACACTGTGACGCAGCCTTCCTTCCAAAGCACCAAGTCCAGGAAGTGGTAATTTTGACATTCTAGAATATTTAAAATTCGGTACATTAAATTAACCCAGTCGTTGTCATCATTAGTATTATCACCATATGCCTCAGTCTTTTACAGTGAACTAGCCAACGATGAAGTGTTCTTAAGACTTAATAGCTGCTTGTTAGGTTAGAGGCCTTACCTTGAAGATTTAGGAAGAAAGAATTTTTTTCTATAACTGAACTAGAAAAACTGGGTTTTTGAAATTAAGATTTATTTGGAAATGGGTTTCAAAGCACCTACTTAAGGAATGGATTCATATTTGTTTATATTTAATATTATATTTAAAGATAGAGTTGTAATTTCGCATTTTGAAAGTAAGAATAGCTTGGCTTAACCAGGACAGGTGACAAATCATTCTGTGAGTTACGCTAGGAATATATTAACTAATACTTCTGAGGCATTTTAAGATTTGAGGTTAGTCTAATCAAATTATAATAAAATTAATTTGTTCCTATAGTTCTCTTTGGATCACCATATAGTTTCTAGAAGGACAAGTCACTTTCTAAGCCATAGTATGCTTTATCTATAAAGTACAGACTATAAATTCCGTGCTGCCCACCTCACAGGGTTATTGTGAAGCTCAAACAAGATAAAAGCAGAAGTGCTGTGTAATTGGTAAACTGCTTATATAGGAGGAAATGTAATACCACCAGAGTTTTAGGACTGTCAGATTTGCCTGTAGTAAACTCTGTCCATGATAAATCTTACCCTACTGCCATTTTTGCTACAGGGAAGTATTTTTAATGATCTAAAATTATTTTAAGTGTCAGCCAGGTAAAGCAAAAAGATGGAGAAAACAAATACATATAATGCATCCCAAAGCCAAATGAAAGGAGACTGGATTTATTATTATTAGCTATTAGCCTTGTATTTTGTTTCAACTACTTAATATCCCAGTAATTGAACACAGATATGTTAGGGGTGCCCGGGTAGCTCAGTTAGTTAAGCTTCCAACTTGATTTTGGCTCAGGTCATGATCTTACAGTTTGTGAGTTTGAGCCCTGCATTGGGTTCTGCACTGACAGTGTGCTTGGGCTTCTCTGTCTCTGTCTCTCAAAAATAAATGAACATTAAATTTTCCTCACTGATTTAATATTTTAAAATGGGACATAAATCTGAAAATATATTCACTCAGGAAAAGAGGGTACAGTGTTTTTTGTTTTGGTTTGGGTGTTTTAAAGCTTACTTATTTTGAGGGAGAGAGAGAGCAGGGGAGGGGCAGAGAGAGAAGAAGAGAATATCCCAAGCCGACCTCGGGCTTGATTTCATGAACCATGAGATCATGACCTGAGCTGAAATCAAGAGTAAACCATTTAACTGACTGTGCCTCTCAGTACAGTATTGTTTAGTGAAATTGAGTATACATTGGTTTCTATTGTAGTTAATTGTTTCTAGAAAATCTTAATTTTAAGCCTCAGTATTAGAATCTGTGTATCAGTTATCAAAAATTTTAATTAAAAAAATTTAACGTTTATTTTTGAGAGAAACAGAACAAGTGGAGGAGGGGCAGAGAGAGAGGGAGACAGAATCCAAAGGCTCCAGGCCCTTGAGCTTCAGCACAGAGACGATGATCATGACCTGAGCCGAAGTTGACCATTTAACTGAGCCACCATCAAAAATCTTATAGTTCTTTTTTCTCCTAAAAATACAGCCTTTTAAGTTTGGGTTTTTTGGGTGTTTTTTTTTTAATCATTTTAGGTGCTGGAAGTAAAAGCATAGATTTTGAAGTGTCAGATTATTCACATTAAAGACAGACAAGTGTCCAAATCTTCAGAAGAATACAAAGAACACATATTGAACATCTATGTACTTAGCACTTGATTCTTTCACACCAGACATTTTCCATACTTTATAATTTTAATACTTGAGATAAAACATTATAGATTGAACATCCTGTGTACATCTCTTCTTGATCTAGTTCCTTCCCCAGAGGTAATCGTGACCTTGAATTAATGGTGTTTTATTCAGTGATTGCTTTTCAAAGGGAATTTGTTCTGTATTCTATAGCCTAAATTTATTTTTCTATCTAAATACTGCAAGTACTCTATTATTCATGATACAATATTTTGTCCTACATAAACTATAATTTTTTAAGATTGTGATATTTGGATACTGATACTCCCCTTATCAAATAATTTTGGGAAGATTCTTAAATCACTTCTTTTTCAATAAATGTTGAATAAGTTGTTAGAGTTTCAACTTTCTCCTAATATTAAAATGTAAAAAGTAAACAACTACTGTTAGTATCTTAAATGCTGAAATTAGGTGTAAGATATTTTAGTCAAGGAATTTTAACTTCTGAAACATTTCAAATATACAAACAATAGAAGAGTAGCCCCCCTCATTGAGCTTCATTTGCCAACTTAGGCTTTCTTGTTCCTCCACCCACATGTCACCTTCCATACTAACACAAATCCCTTATCTATTTCATCATCAGACTTTCAGGTATATTTTCCTTACAGTGTTTTATTCTTGGTCACAGGTCGCTATTCTATAATATCTGAGCTAGCCTCACTTGTCAGCATTACAGTTTCTTCAGATCCTAGAACTTGCTACTCAAAATGCAGTCCCTAGACCAGCAACAATTAGGATCACCTGGGAGCTTATTAGAAACTCAGTCTTGCCCTGTCCCTGACTTGCTGAATACATTTTGGCAAGATTGGCAGGTGAGATCCATTTGGACATTAAAGTTTTAGAAGCACACTAGAATATACTTTTTTCTGTTTCATGAAAATCAGCTTAAAATACCTGTTTTTTCCCCCTCTGATGTGAAAATTATTAAACTTTTTAAGTAATTTTTAAGTTGCTGAAAGATACATTGTTCATAACACTAAGGAATAATTGCAGAACTAAAAAGGACCTGTGTGTGTGTGTGTGTGTGTAGTACACGTGTAGTATACATAAAGTTGTATATAGTTTCTAACCTTGCTTTAAATACAAACTTCGAGAGAGGTCAAATGAATCATTTAGCAACATATTTATGTCAACTTACCTGTACTTAGAATAAAGGTCCTTGGGTTCCCAGTCCAGTCCTTTCAGTGTGTCCTACCAATTAAAAGACAAGAGGCCTGCTAATTAAAACTAATGTACAAGTTAATAGCTAATAAAAACTAATAATAGAAATCTATAATTTTTTAAGTTTAGTACTAAACATCAAATTTAGCTGGACAGGGAAAGAAATTGCATATGAATTGATTTTTAAATGATTAGAAGTTAACACTTTTTAAGTGCTGACCCTATTAAAATATGGCAAAATAGAATGATGCCCTTGGGTCATTTTAGTAAACAGGCAGCTTTTCTACTCACTGAATGCTTCTTCAATCCATTTCCTGACTCCCAATCGGATGGCAGTTTCATAGTTGAAATACCTAAGCCTCATTGAATGATATTGCTGATACTCTCTCAGAGTTGTGGTACAGATTTTGCTTTGTCATAGCATGCCTTCAGGGACCATTACCATTATATACCTTTAGTATAGTTTTTAATGTTCTTTTTGCTAGCTGTTTTCTCCAGTGTCCTGTCATGTTCAGTGTTTCCTGCTTACCATCCCTATTGCTGTCTCTAAACCTTGTTGCTGCTTTAGCTATCATTTACACTGTTTATTTCTCTCTTCACTTTTCATCCATCCTCTCTTTTCTTCTTTGTGATTAAGTTTCTTCCTCCTGTGACTTTCATTTTTATAACCATATTAACCAATTAGCATTATTCCTTTTTACTTCTCGTTAATTAACTGACAAGTGATAGTGTATTGTATGTAATATTTAGATGTCTTCCTATTTTTGTCTGGTTCAGCTTAAACTCCTTTGGCCTTAGTTTTATTTTGCTTTTCAGTTTTTGGGATTGTAACAATTTCTGGTGGTTCATCACTAGGGAAGTCTTTCAGAAACATGAAGGAAGCATTCATGTATTTATCACTATGTTCAGTTCTGGTGAGCGGGAATTTGTGAAAGAATTGTTAAAGAGTTCTTTTAAGGAGGCTTGTAAAATTCTAGAGGTGATTCCAGTTCATTTAGTCATGATTCCTAGAAAGTAAAGCATGTATGTTCAAAGGAATAGTTACTAATATTTTTAAAGATGTAAGTGAAAGAGCTCCAGGGGACATAACAACATTACTGTAGTTCTCAAGTTTGGAGTTTTATAATATGAGGTACTTATATTTTATTACTCTGGAAAAAGTGCAGGCATTGATATTCAACCAAACTGTATTCAAGCCACCTTCTGCTACCCAGTAGCTATGAGACCTTTAAAAGCCTTTAACTTTTCCATCTGAAAAATGGGGATAATATCTACCTGAGATGTCACTCTGGGGATGTATGTGAAATATAGTTCTATCCCATTGATTGTTTTTCTTTTCCATTGCTTGGGGAAGAAGATTTGCATTCCATTTATGGAAGTTTTTTCCCTAAGTATTACATTGGACCTCTTATTCAAAAGACAATTATTGGACAATTGCTGTATGCATTACAAGGTACTCAAATATAAATAGAACCACAATATAGTCAGTTCTCTAACACTTGGAAAATGAAAATTTGTTCAACATATTTGATAAATGTTAGGGAATAACTTAGGCAGTACATGAATTTCACATTTACATGTGTGCAATTTCATCATGGGAAACCTTGATAAAAGCAAAAAACTGCACCCAGCTAAACCAGCAGTGTAGAAATTTACACAAAATGTTTTCATGTACATTACTCAGACATCTATTGGCTACCTCAGTTCTCCATATGTATTAGGTACCACACTTAGTCCATATCTAGTGTCAACTCTGTCCAATTTGAGGTAACTCAGCCAACACTTTTATAATACAAGCTCCAGAACCACTTGCCATCCCCACTTCCATAAAAGCAACTTAAGGTCTTTTTCAAAATAAAGTCCTATTTATAACAGTGTATAGTTTTAAATTACCATATGTAAAACTGCTGTTATTTTTCTGTTTCTGTTGAAGTTTGTTTTTTGTTTTTTGTTTTTTTTATTTCTAGGAGAGAGAGAGAGAGACAGCATGAGCAGGGGAGGGCCAGAGAGAGAGGAAGTCACAGACTGAAACAGGCTCCAGGCTCTGAGCTGGCAGTCAGCATAGAGCCCAACGCGGGGCTCGAACCCACGAACCGTGAGATCATGACCTAAGCAAAAGTCGGACGCTTAACCGACTAAGCCACCCAGGCACCCCTGTTGAAGTTTTTGAGTATTGTGCTCCAAACCCATTTTCTCCCCATAGCTCTACAGTTTTTGTGATTTTGCATAATGTGGAAGTTTCTGGAAATGTTTATGCTATGTTACAGTAGAACAATCTGCTTTCAAGGAGCTGCTAGTCTTAATTCATATTATGACAAGACAGTGTCTTGGCATATAGCATGGCAAAATATTAGACAATAGACATCAGAAAACAGGATTTGATGTTGGGCGTCACCATTTACTGATCATGGTAGCTTGAGAAAGGACACTTAGTTGTCTGAGCCCATTTTCTCATCTATATTCTGTTTTAGGGGGTTATTTTAAGTTTCAACCAAGGTAATTTATGCAAGCACTTTATAAAATACCAACTCTAGCTTTGGGAATGTCTGTCAGGGTACAAAAATTACCAAAAGGGCCAATTTTAAGGTGCTGTTATTATAAAAATTTTCTGAGCTAATAGAGATTTTTTTTTTACCTCAAAGCCCATGCTCTTTTACTTTACACCACAGTGAATAACAACACAATGTACATAAGTTATTTTGGTTATTACTTTTTTTTAATCACTGAATTTATTTATCTTTAAAATGAACTACAGGAGAGCATCTAAAGAGATTCCAGTTTTAAAGATTGTCAGTATAAAACATCCAGTATTGTGCTTTCAAATGAATACTAGCTCCCAAAACTATGATTTCTACCAACCAGAAATATAAATCAATTTTAAAAGGATTTTCTACTTTATCTGCTAACATCTTTTAACCTCTTGAGAATTTATTCTTTCTTCAACAAATACTGCATGCTAACCACATGTCATCATAGATGCTGTGAAACAGCACATAAAACACAGTTCCTTTTAAGGGGGCTTTCAGTCTGGTGTGAGATAAGTAAACAAGCACTTACATTGTTTAATGAGTTTTATGGAGGTACTGGGTGCTGTCATGTATAGCATACTCAACTTGTATCAGGTAAGGGTTCTTGGAGATAGTTATCCTTAAGAGCTGGGTGGGAGGGAGGAATGAGGAAGGGAAATGCTGAAGACAAAAATAGTGTGTTTAAAAGACACCTGAATCAAGGTTAGAGTACACTAGAGAAATTTAAAATTTAACATGACTATGGGGCGCCTGGGTGGCTTAGTCGGTTAAGCGTCTGACTTTCGCTTAGGTCATGATCTCGCGGTTTGTGGGTTCGAGCCTCTCGTCGGGCTCTGTGCTGACTGCCAGCTCAGAGCCTGGAGCCTATTTCAGAGTCTGTATCTCCCTCTCTCTCTGACCCTCCCCTGCTCACGCTGTCTCTCTCTCTCTCTCCTAGAAATAAATAAAAATAAAAAAATTTAAAAAAATTTTAACATGACAGTTTGTAGATTATGAGACAGAAGAAGTAGAGAAATGTGTTTTGATAGGAAGAGGCTAGATTATGGGCCATGCTAAAGCAGTTGGAATCTAAGATCAGTGATTTTTAAACAGAATTAGTGTGTTTAAATGGATTCAAGAGGGGATTCATCAAGGGTTGATGTGGCAAAACTGATAAATTTACCCTGCTGACTAAAAAATACTTTTAAATATGAAGGGGTGTTTTTTTTTTTCTGATTCTAAAAGTCACAAAGAAACTGAGTTTGTTTAAACTATCCATCTAAGAATCTCAAACAAAATGATACTGAATTAAAGAATACAAAGTTAAGTCTTCCAAAAGTATTTTTTGTTGAATGCCATAAATTAAAAGGAGACACTTTAATGCATTATCGTGACAATTTAAACCCTATGCCCATGCTTCTCTGTATAATAATGATTAGACAAAGCCATGGAATGCATGTTTTTGATTGTCTTTTTTAATAGTAATTAAAAATATTTTCCCATTAAACATGGACATACCATGTTCTATCATTAGAAGAATGCAAAATATAAAGCTTGTAAATTACAACATAAGATTTAAAATGAAGTTTCAAAGCAACCATGATATTTGAGCCACCATACTTTAAGGACCACTTTAGGTTGTGCATCACGATAACCCAGGAATATTGGTTTACTCTCCTATGCTGTTTAGGCTGCTATTTGGCTTGAGAATTCTGAGAATCCCTATTCTTAAGTAATAAAGGAGTCTTAAATCTGAAATGCCAATTTTGTTGAGTCACAAGAGTTGGTGTAGATGAGCAAATAGCCCTTAATAAAAATGTTTTAATCATTGGGGCACCTGGGTGGCTCAGCCAGTTGAGCCTCCAGCTTTGGCTGAGGTCATGATCTCACAGTTGGCAAGTTCCACCCCATGTGGGGCTCTGTGCCGACAGCTCAGAACCTGGAGCCTGCTTCAGATTCTGTCTCTGTCTCTCTGCCCCTTCCCCACTCATGCTCTGTCTCAAAAATAAACTAAAAAAGATTTTTTTAATGTTTTAGTCATTAAAAAGGAATTGAAGTCTCACAGCACATTTAAATATCATTTTCTAATAATTAAGATAGAAGTATGTTAACCATAATTTATCTTTTAGTTCCAGTAAAATTATACTTGCATTATATCCTTGAGTTTACAACCATACTCAAAACTAGTTTAATGATTGAAAATTCAACATACTTTATCACCTGTACCTCTAAATTTGCTATCTAAAAGTAGTTATCATTTTGTATACAAAAGCTGTATGTAATTGAGTTTAATGAAAGTTATTTGAAATCAAGAAAACAAGATGTCTATGGGAATACTGAGCTTCATGATACATAAATAGAATTGCCAGAAATACTTGTATTAGCATTTGCTTGCTTTTATTTTATTTTACTTTTTTAACATTTATTCATTTTTGAGAGAGAGCGAGACACAGTATCTANTTCTGTATCCCTTGGGTAAATTCCTAGCAGTGCTATTGCTGGGTCCTAGGGGAGTTCTATTGTTAATATTTTGAGGAACCTCCACCTCCACACTGTTTATCCAGAGGGGCTGCACCAGTTTACATTCCCACCAACAGTGTAGTAGGGTGTCCATTTCTCCACATCCTCGCCAGCATCTAGAGCTCTCTGATTTGCTCATTTTAGCCACTCTGACTGGCATGAGGTGGTATCTCAGTGTGGTTTTGATTTGTATTTCCCTGATGAGGAGGCATGCTGAGCATCGTTTCATGTGTCTGTTCGCCGTCTGGATGTTCTCTTTGGAGAAGTGACGAGAAGTGACGAGCCCCAGGCTCTGAGCTGTCAGGACAGACCCCAATGCAGGGCTGGAACACACAACTGCAAGATCATGACCTGAGCTGAAGGTGGAGACTTAACCATCTGAGCCACCCAGGTGACCCAGCATTTGCTTTCTTTCTGATCACTGAATTATCATACTTAACCTGGAACTCTATAGAGGTTCCTTACCACTATATGCTCTCTCCCTCAAGTATCTTTATCTCTTTATTTTTATTAACCATTCTTAATTGGGATGATACGTAGAGTTGATATCCAGGCCAAATTCCAGTTTAGAAATTCTAAAAGATTGTCAAACTTTTGACACATATTTTAAATGACTTGTTATTGAACAGATGTAATCTAGTTGTAAGTAGCTTAATAGTGTTTCACCTAAGGAGAAGTTAGACCATCTTGGTCCAACATGTGGCCTAAAAGATGCAAAATTTTATCTACAATCAACAATCAACATTTTATGTGTGGAGATCTGAAATCAGGGTGAACACTTTTCTGGCCCTTTCTTCCTTTAGGAGAAGGGAGAAAATAAGTATTCTTTAAGAACATAATATGCTGTGATAAAGACATGATCAGAGCCAACCATGGACCTAATCTAACCTTGTTAGATTCCACAGTGCCAACAGAAGACAAATTCCTTTAATTTGTCTATACACATAACTAAAAAGCAAATGATCTGTATGGTAGCTCTTCAGTCAAAGAAAGATGAAGAAAAGATCTTTATTGAATCTATCCATCTTGGTCACTTATTTGTATAAGTCTTACCCCTGACACAATTACATTATGTAACATTTTTTATGTCCTTTGGATTTAGATCTTTATCATAAGGTCTTACTGGATTTTTGCCCTAGGTTGCCAGAACTTTCTCTCAGCTGTCCTCTATCTTTTTCCCACAGGTCAAGCATGAAAACATCTGTTTTCCCTTTTCAGATAATAGAGGGGTTTAGGAAATAGTACACATGTTGGAGCAGTAGTGACAGAAAACACAAATCTGATGTCCAATAGCTCTAGATTTGTGGTCCTGCAGGAAATAATGGCTAGAATGCAAAAAAGATTTTCTAGTAACATGTATATATGCAATACTTTATATGCATTTGTACATTTGGTTCCTGTGGTAGCAGTGTGAATGAAGGCAATTATTTCCATATTAGAGAAAATGAGAATCAGTAGACGTTACTACCAAAATCACATAGTAAATGGCAAAGCCTGAGCCTCTGTTTTAAACACTAATCCACCATCATCTCAGCCTACAGACCTTTAGTGATAACTATCATATGCTTTCAAAAATATGAATAGTTTTAACACATTTACTTTCAAGCCGATCTTGTCACCCTGCTACCTGAGGCTCTAGGGTTCAGAGCCAGGTGATGGGGCAAATAAACACAAAACTAGGCTCACTTTCCAGTGAGAGTGTGTTAAGAGTCCAGGTGACAGTTTGCTATGAAATTTTTCAGCTGGCTATTTTTATTTTTACTGACATCAATGTACTGAGGCCTCAAGTCTTCTCTGAGTTTCTCAAGGCCCTTGCCTCCATTTCCACCAGGGACCTAATTTTGGATTGGCTTCAGTGTCTATTGATATTGATCAGACCTTTGCTTTCTACGACCTCAGACTACACGAGTTATAACATAGGCCTGTGACTGCCTTCATTTAACTTCTGATAACTAACTTGGGCTTCACCACATTATCAATAGCTAAGAATTCAGAATTGTTCTGTGTAAGCTCTACACAAAATACTTAATTTCCAAAGGCATGGAGTTTGTATATAGTGGCAAAGGTAGAAATCTAAATTAGGAAGTCTGTCTCTAGGACCTGGATTCAAATCTATTGTATCTATCCTTTTTGAAACATTTGAGTCTGCTAAGGCCATCCTTTGAACACTGACTGAAGTGAAAGTCTTCATGTCCCTTACTATCTGAAATACACTCATTGTCATACTTCCCGTGCTTTCTCTTTTCATTGGGAACACTCACTTCACTCCTCAATCCATGGTCACGTGTTCATATAATGCTTTTTCCACTTCCTTAATTAAAACCTAATTCTCATTTTACATGTATCCCACAGGGCCAGAAGGTAGGGCATGCTCTTTTCTCAACCTCTACTTCTCTCCATGTTCTACTTTCAAGTAAAAATTACCACTATAATGAAACTTTTGCATCTCACTGTGCCTTCTGCCCATTTCCATCTCTACAATGTAGTAGCCTCCTCCTGTTAACTCTTTCATATCCATTGAATACTTTGGCACTTGGCTTTTTTTTTTTTTTTTTCCTTATCTCCCAAGTGCTAGCTTATCCTGACTGAGTTCCTGTTCATGTTTATAACTTATGGAATATATTCTTAGAGTTTCTTGCTCTCCTAAACTCTAGTGACCCAAACCATAACACTTTAGTCAACCCTTCCCATGGCCTATTTGATCTTTGAATCTTCAGAACTACCTCTGAAAATGTTAACTTCAACAAAAATCTTGGGATTTTTGTCTTTTTAAAAATCTGCTGTATCTCCAGTGCCTAAAACGGTATTTGGCATATAGTAAATATTTAATACCCGTTAGATCCACAAATTGAAACTTTTAATTTCTTAATCCCAGTATGTGTGATTTTTGAAAACAACCTGTGTCCCTTGATTCTTCCCAGTTCTACCTCATCTGAAACAAGAACTGTCATTGGAACTGCTCTTGTTAAAATCATTTTTCTTATACTTTTATACTTACGCCATACCTGCCCAAATCCTAGTTCATATTCATATCAAAATCTAAATTGTTTGCTCAATTTACCACGTATAGTTGAACAAAATCGTATACCTTTAAATATTAGCTCATCTGAGTCTTTTGCAACATCTTTTAATCATTTTTAAGGATCAAGGTCAATTCACCTTTTTTAATTTCCTTTAGCCTACAAAAATAGATGTCCAACTTTTCCTCTAGCAAATACTGAGGGATCATTTAACATAACTTCACTTTGGGGACACATTTGTCCTGTCGCAATACTCTTTCTTCTTTCCAAGCCTAGACTTGTGTTTATTTAAGTAATCTCTATGCCCAATGTGGGGCTCAAACTCATGATCCCAAAATCAAGAGTCACATACTCTACTGACTTGAGCCAGCCAGGCTCCCTGACTTAGATTTATTCTTAAAATAAATTGTACTACTGAAATCCTTACCTGGTTCCTCAGCCTCTACTTTGCATTTTGTCTCCCCTAAACAACTGTTTATCTCTATCTCTATACATGCCATATTTGTTATATTTAAGCAAAAATTACAAAAATGACCAAGTTTAGGGGCGCCTGGGTGGCTTAGTCGGTTAAGCGTCCGGCTTTCGCTTGGGTCATGATCTCGCGGTTCGTGGGTTCGAGCCCCGCGTCGGGCTCTGTGCTGACTGCCAGCTCAGAGCCTGGAGCCTGTTTCAGTCTGTGACTCCCTCTCTCTCTGACCCTCCCCTGCTCATGCTGTCTCTCTCTCTCTCCTAGAAATAAATAAAAATATTAAAAAAAAAAAAATGACCAAGTTTAACAAAGGAAAATAACCATATTGCCATGGTTATAATAGAGATGTATATATAATTGTGCTGTGAGAACACATGGAAAAGATAAATTAATGTCACAAGGGATGTGACATTTGACTAGAGAATTAAAGGATAAGTAAGCATTTGCTAGGAGAAATAAATAAAGAAAGAATCCTAGGTATGATGAAAGATTTGCACAGAGACAGAGTAATGGAAAGACATGCTATTTTCAGCTCATGTGAATAGTGCAGTATTGATGAAATATAGTATGGGAGGTGGAGGTGGTGAGAGAGAAGTCTAGAAAGGTTGGTAAGTTTCTGCTTTCGTGCTGAGGATTTTAGTTTTCCCTATAGATAGAAATTGTGAATATTTAAAGAGAGGCTCTCTGTGGCCTCAGGAAACCCTGTCTTGTACCCGCTTCAGCTTCAGCTGTCCTGCCAGGTTGCTTTCTTCACAGAAAGCCCTAGGAGCACCCCAGCCCATGTCCCCTTAACCTTCAGTCCCCTTAACCTTCTAGGGCCCCCTCTGTATGAAGAGCCACAGGATCCACCCCACCCCACCCCCATCTTGTACCCAATTCAGCTTCAGCTGTGTTCTGCCAGTGTGTCCCCTGGAGACTGCAGAGACCATCCCAACCTATGCCCACTTCAGCCCCAGCCATTCCACTAGGGAGACCCCAGTACAGAGTGCCCTAGGACACCCAGCCCATGTCAGCCACATCTCCAGCTAGTCAGCCAAAGTCACCAGGCACATGCAGTGTATTCAAGAGACCATACACAGATCATTCCTTAAAGCTTAGGGGACAGCTGTTTCACCTAATTCACAGAAATAAACACAAAGTCAGGTAAAATGGGGAGATAGAGAAATATGCTCCAAATGAAAGAATAAGACAAGTACTCAGAAAAAGAACCAGACAAAACCAAGATAAGCAATCTACCTGATAAATAGTTCAGGTAATGGTCATGTAGATGCTTACCAAATTGGAGAAAAAGTGGATGAACTCAGTGAGAACTTCAACAAAGAGATAGAAAATAAAAAACAAAATCAGAGTTGAAGAATACCATAACCAAAATGAAAAATACACTAGAAGCGATCTACAGTATGTTAGGAAATGCAGAACATTGGATCGATGATCTGGAAAACAAGGTAATGGGAAGCAGCCAATCTGAACAACAAAAAAGAGAAGAATATTTTAAATGAGAATAAAATAAGGGATTTCTTGGACAACATCAAGCAAACATTCACGTTGTAGAGATCCCAGAAGGAGAAAAGCAAAAAGGGGCAGAAAACTTACTTGAAGGAATAATAACTTAAATCTTCTCTAATCTGGGGAAGGAAAGATATCCAGGCTCAGAAAACAGAGAGCCCCAAACAAGATGAACCCAACAAGGTCCACATACCACATAATCATTAATGTCAAAGATTAAACAGTTTTTAAAGAAGCAAGAGAGAAGCAACTAGTTACATACAAGGGCATCTCATTAAAAAAAAATTTGATTTTTCAGCAGAAACTGCAGCCCAGAAGGGAGTGATATTTTGTGATCTTTTCAAAGTGCTATAAGAAAAAAATAAAAGCAAGAATATTCTACTCAGTAAGGTTATCATTCAGAATTAAAGATGAATTGAAGAGTTTCCCAGACAAAAAAAGTTCCAGGAGTTTATTATTACTAAACCATTATTGCAAGAAATGTTAAAAAGAACTTCCTAAATTAGAAAATAAAAGGCCATAATTAGAAGAAAATTAAGAAAGGAAAAAATGTTATGAGTAAAAGCAAACACACGGGCAAGGTAGTGTACCAATCACTTATAAAGCTAGTAGGAAGGTTAAAAGAAAAAGCAGTGAAATCAACTATATCTAAAAAATTACTAAGGGGATTCACAAAATACAAATATGTAAAATATGACAACATATACATAAAATGTGGAGGGGAAAATGAAAATGAAGCTCTTAGAATGTGTTTGGAACTCAATGGCTGTCAACTTAATACAAATGGCTATAAACTTAGCATGTTATATATGAACCTCATGGTGAGCAAAATACAAAAATTCTTAATAGATATACAAACAATAAAGAGAAAGGAATTCAAGTATAACACTAAAATAGGTCAAATAATAAAAGATCAGGAAAAGAAAGGAATAGAAATGAACAACAAAAACAAGCAGAAATCAATGACAGATGTGGCATTAAGCATATACCTATCAATAATTACTTTAAATGTCAATGGTCTAAATGTTCCAATCACAAAACAGAAAATGACAGAGTGGATACAAAAAAAAAAAACAAAAAAAACAAGACCCATTTATATGCTGCGCAACGCTCAGTTTGTTCTCTATCACTAAGTGTCTTTTGTGGTTTGTTTCACTCTCTTCTCTTTTTTCCCCTTTTCTAATATGTTCACCTGTTTTGTTTCTTAAAACCCACATGAATGAAATCATATGATATTTTTCTTTCTCTAATTGACTTATTTCACTTGGTATAATACATTCGCACTCCATTCACGTCATTGCAAATGGCAATATTTCATTCTTTTTGATGGCTGAATAATATTCCATTATATATATATACACTACATATATATATAAAACAGTATATGTATATAACTATATATACACACACACACACACACACACACACACACACACACACACATACACCCCACTTCTTTACCCATTCATCAGTCAGTGGACATTGGGCTTTTCCCATAGTTTGACTATTGTTGATAATGCTGCTATACACATTTGGGGCACATGCCCCTTATAATCAGTATTTTGTACCCTTTGGGTAAACAGCTAGTAGTGCAATTGCTGGATCATAAGGCAGTTCTATTTTTGACTTTAAGGAACCTCCCTACCGTTTTCCAGAATGGCTGCACCAGTTTGCATTCCCACCAAAAGTGCAAAAGAGATCCTCTTTCTCCACATCCTCACCAACATCTGTTGTTTCCTATGTTGTTAATTTTAGCCATTCTGACAGGTGTAAGGTGGTATCTCATCATGGTTTGATTTGTATTTCCCTGATGAGTGATGTTGAGCATCTTGTCATGTGTCTGTTAGCCACTGTAGGTCTTCTTTGCAAAATGTCTATTCATGACTTCTGCTCATTTCTAACTGAATTATTTGGTTTTTGGGTTTTGAGTTTGATAAGTTCTTTATGGATTTTGGATATTAACCCTTTATCAAGTATATCATTTGCAAATATCTTTTCCCATTCCAAATGCTGCCTTTTAGTTTTGTTGAGGTATGTTCCACCTATCCCTAACTTGTTGAAGGTTATTGTCAAGCATAGATGGTTGTCAAATGCTTTTTCTGCATTACTAAGAATATTATATGGGGGGCGCCTGGGTGGCTCAGTCAGGCGTCCGACGTCAGCTCAGGTCATCATCTCACGGTTCGTGGGTTTGAGCCCCGCATCAGGCTCTGTGCTGACAGCTAGCTGAGAGCCTGCAGCCTGTTTCAGATTCTGTGTCTCCCTCTCTCTCTGACCCTCCCGTGCTCATGCTGTCTCTCTCTCTCTCAGTAATAAATAAAACATTTTTTAAAAAAGGATATTATATGGTCCTTATCTTTTCTTTTATTAATGTGGTGTATCATGTTGATTGATTTGCAAATATTAAACTAGTCCTGCTGCCCAAGAATAAATCCCACTTGATCATGGTGGATACTTTTTTTAATGTAGTGCTGCTTTTGATTTGCTTGTAACTTGTTGAGAACGTTTACATCTATTTTCATCAGGAATATTGACCTATAATTTTCATTTTTAGTGGGATCTTGTCTGGTTTTGGAATCAAGGTAATGCTGGCTTCATAGAATGAGTTTGGAGGTTTTCCTTCCATTTCTTTTTTTTTTTTCCCCCCAACAATTTGAGAAGAATAGGTATTATCTTTTCTTTAAATGTCTGGTAGAATTCCTCTAGTAAACCTTATGGCCAAGGACTTTTGTTTCTAAGAAGATTTTTGATTACTGGTTCAATTTTTTTAGTGGTCATGGATCTATACAAATATTCTCTTTATTCCTGTTTCAGTTTTGGTAGCGCACGAGTTTCTAGGAATTTGTCCATTGCTTCCAGATTGTCCAATTTGTTAGCATAGAACTATTCTCTTCTAATTGTATTTCTGTGGTGTTGGTTGTGATCTCTCCTCTTTCCTGCATGATTGTATCTATTTGGTTCCTCTTCCTTTTCTTTTTGAGAAGTCTGGCTAGGGGGTTATCAATTTTGTTTATTTCAAAGAACCAACTCTTAGTTTCCTTAATCTATTCTACTGTTTTTTGCTTGTTTTTACTTTTCCTATCATTTATTTCTGCTCTAATCTTTATTATTTCCCCTTTCTAGCTTTAGGCTTTATTTACTGTTCCTTTTCTAGGTCCTTTAGGTGGAAGGTTAGGTTGTATATTTGGGACTTTTTTTGCTTCTTCAGATAGGCCTAAATTGCAATATACTTTCCTCTTAGGGCTGCCTTTGTTGCATCTCAACGAGTTTAGACTGTCCTGTTTTTATTTTCATTTGCTTCCATGTATTTTTTTAAATGTCTTCTTTAATTTCCTATTTAACTCATTCATTATTTAGAGGCTATTCTTTAACCTCCATGTATTTGAGAGTTTCCAATTCTTTTTTCTCACAGTTGACCTCAAGTTTCATAGCATTATGATACAAAAATATGCATGGTATGATCTCAATCTTTTTGTCCCTGTTGAGGGCTGATTTATGACCCAGTATGTGATCTATTCTGGAGAATGTTTGATGTGCACTCAAGAAGGATGTGTATCCTGCTGCTTAGGATAATGTGTTCTGCATATATCTGTTAAGTCCATCTGGTCCAGTGTATCATTCAAAGCCATTGCTTCCTTGTTGATTTCTGCTTAGATGATCTGTCCATCGCTGTAGTGGGGTGTTAAAGTCCCCGACTATTGTGGTATTCTTACCAATCAGTTTCTTTATGTTTGTTATTAATTGATTTATATATTTGGGTGTTTTCAAGTTGGGGACATAAGTATTTACAATTGTTAGATAATATTAATGAATAGACCACTTAATTATAATCTTCTTCTTCTCTTGTTACAGTCTTTGTTTAAAATCTAATTTGTCTGAAATAAGTATGGCTACTCCAACTTTCTTTTGATATCCATTAGCATTATAGATAGTTCTCCATCCCTCACTTTCAGTCTGTAAGAGTCTTATGTCTAAAATGAATCTCTTGTAGGCAGCATATCAATGGATCTTGCTTTTTATCCATTCTGATACTCTGTGTCTTTTGATTAGAGCATTTTGTCCATTTACATTCAGAGTGATTACTGAAAGATATGAATTTAGTGCCATTGTGTTACCTGTAAAGTTGGTGTTTCTGGTCCTTTGTAGTCTTTATTGCTTCAGCCATTTTTTTTTTTTCTCAGTTAAAGACTTCCCCTTAACTCTGGGGACTGGTTTAGTGGACATGAACTCCTTTAGTTTTTGTTTTTCTGGGAAACCTTTTATCTCTCCTTCTATTCTGAATGACAGCCTCGCTGGATAAAGAATTCTTGGCTGCATATTTTTCCCACTCAGCACACTGATTATTTCCTGCCACTCCCTTCTGGCCTACCAAGTTTCAGTGGACAGGTCTACTGCTAACCTTATGTGTCTACCCTTGTAGGTTAAGGACTTTTATCCCTAGCCACTTTCAGAATTCTCTATTTGTATTTTGCAAGTTTCATCACATGTTGTAGTGTTGACCTGTTTTTGTTCATTTTGAGGGGAGTTCTCTGTGTATCTTGGACTTGGATGCTTGTTTCCTTTCCCACGTTAGGGAAGTACTCAGCTTTAATTTGCTCAGATAAACCGTCTGCCCCTTTTCCCCACTCTTCTTCTCTGGGACTCCGATGATATGAATATTGTTTTGCTTTATGGAAGGCTGAGTTCCTTAAGTCTACTTTCATGATATAATAGTTTCCTTTCCCTCCTTTTTCCAGCTTTAGTATTTTCCATAATTTTATCTTCTATATCACCTATTCTCTCCTCTGCTTCTTCAGTACTTGTTGTGATCTATCCAGTCAGTTTTGCATTTCAGTTATGGCATATTTTATTTCAGCCTGACTAGTGTTTAGGTCTCTGATCTCTGCAGCAAGGGGTTCTGTGATGTCCTCTGTATCTTTTTTAAAGCCCAGCTAGTAGTTCTAAATTCCGTTGTTCAAAATTCTTTTCAGATATATTGCTTATATCTGATTTGAACAAGTCCCTGGCTATGATTTCTTCTTAACTTTTCTTTTGGGAAGAATTCCTCCTGGTATTTCTGTCGTTTGCATGTTTGGAAAGCTTGTTATGTTCCCTGCACCGGAGAGCCTGCTATATTAAAAAGGGGTCATACACTGTCCAGGGCCTGACACTTCAACATGTGTTTCTGGTGTGTGCTGTGTGCACCCTGCTGTTGTGTTTTGGCTGCTCTTTCCCACTGATCAGTCCTCTGCAGAGTTCCTCCTTGCTTGCAGTGGGCAGTGTTTGGGCCTTTGACTAGGTTAGCTTTTATTTGTTTTAAAAATATGCCTGGAATACGAAGGAAAAAGAACGCCTGATCAAAAGAGAGACAGAGAAAGGGAGAGAAGGAAAAGGAACAACGACAACAAAAACCCAAAAAGACAATCAACTATAAGCCTTATTCCAAAGGAAACAAAAAAGGAAGAAAAAAAGAAAGAAAAAGAAAATAAAAAAGAAGCCTGGTCTTAAGAAGAAGAGAAAATGAAATGTAAAAACTAGCAAACAAAAAACTATAATCCTGATTCCAAAGGAGAAGAAGAAAGAAGAGAGAAGAAGAGGAGAAGAAGGAGGAGGAGGAGGAGGAAGAGGAGGAAGAGGAGGAGGAGGAAGAAGAAGAAGAAAAGGAGAAGAAGAAGAAGGAAGAAGAAGAAGAAGAAGAAGAAGAAGAAGAAGAAGAAGAAGAAGAAGAAGAAGAAGAAGAAAGAGGAGGAATAAGAAGGATGGGGAGGAGGAGGAGGGAGGAAGGAAGAAGAAAGAAGAAAGAAAGATGAAAGAAGAAGAAAAGAATAAAAGTAAGAAGTAAGCCTGGTCCTATTCACACCAGAACTGCACGTGACACTTTCAACATCCTATGATCAGTATGCTTGGCGCATGTGGTGTGCTGCCTTTTCTGGTCTTCTGGAGGAGATGCCCTTTGCACTGGCTCAGTCAGTCCTGCCTCAGTAAATATGCAGTTGCCAGGCACAGTGTGTGGGTTTGATCTAAGCAGGTTCTGCCTCCACTGGGAGCCTCTGTGTTGCTTTCTGAGGTCCCACCATGTTAGTATTGAGGGCAAAAGTGGGATCTCACAGAAAAGCAAGGGCTGGCAGCGTGCCCTGCACCACAGCTCCCCTAAGTTTATCGTCAGCACTCTGCTAAGTTTCAAAACTTGAAATCTTAGTGGACCTGGAAGAACCCCCCAAAATTGGAGGTTTTCTGTGCTGTTTCTTAAGTCCTTTGTCCCAGAAAAACAGTCCCACACCTGCAAGGTTCAGGGAATTTATGGTGAGGCACTGCAAAAGCACAACTGGGTTTCTGCCCTATGTGTGCTCCTCTGTCCCCTGCCAATGAAAGGCCTTTTGGTGGTGCTTACAGGGTCTTTTGTCCTTGGAGAGGCATTATACTCTCTTCCAAATGTATTCTAGAAAGGGAATGTTCTCTCCCAGTGTGATTCAGGAGATTCCTACACCTCTAAGGCCATTGCCCTCCTTCTCCTCAGGAGTGCGAGCCACAGCTCAGCTCTGGAGAAAGTGGTGTACTTCCAAAACCACAGAGTTTAAGCTCCACACACTGCTTGTCAAAAATCTGTGACACTCATTACCTCTTACTCTCTAGTCCATGGTCCAGAGAGGTTTTCTTGTGCAAACTTGACTTCACAGTCTCTAGACTCCTCTTTCCTTTTATCTCATTTTTGTATCTACATGGAAAGGGTTCTCTCTCCTCTGCAGCACCACTATTTTTCTCTCCCCCAATTCATTTCCACACTCTCACCTGCCACTCTGTCTCCGTCACACTATAGAGATCCTTCTCCAGTTCTCAGATCAATTTCCTGGGTGTTCCAAGTGATTTGACCCAGCTATATTTGAGGAATGAGGGAAGCCCCGGGTCTCCCTACTTCTCTGCCATCTTAACTCCTCCTCAGACAAAATAGACCTTAAAATATGGCTGTGAAGCACCTCGGTGGCTCAGTCCATTGAGCATTCAACTCTTGATTTCAACTCAGGTTATGATCCTAAGGTTGTGGGATTGAATCCTCCATCAGGCTCTGTGTTAAGCATTGGAACCTGTTTAAGATTCTTTCTCTCTCTCTCTCTCTCTCTGTCCCTCTCGCCTGTCCATGCATACATTCTCTCTCTAAAAAAATAAAAATAAACAAACAAAAACTGTAACAAGAGACAAAGAATGGCATTACAAGATGTTAAAGGGATCACTTCAACAAGATGGAACAATTGTATATATGTATGCACCCAACATTGAAGCACTTAAATGCACAAAGCAAATAATAACAGAAAGGGACAAATGGAGAATAACACAATAATAGTAGAGGATTTAACATGCCACTTACATGAATTAATAAATCACCCAGGCAAAAACCATCAATAAGGAAACAGTGTCTTTGAATGATGCACTGGACAAGTGGACCTAAGAGATATATACAGAACATTCCAGCCAGAAATAACAGAATTCACATTTTTTTTCAAGTGCACACAGAGCATTCTCCAGGATAGAGCACATGTTAGGTAACGTGTTGTTATTTCTCAAATTCTCAGTAAATTTGAGAAAATAGAAACCATATCAAGTATCTTTCTGACCACAACGGTATAAACCTAGAAATCAATTATAAGAGGAAAAAAAATGGAAAGACACAACCACATGGAGGCTAAACAACATGCTACAAAACAATTATTGGGTCAACAAATAAATCAAAGGAAAAAAATACATAGAAACAAATGGAAATGAAAACACAGTTGTCCAAAATCTTGGGGCATAGTAAAATCAGTTCTAAGAAGGAAATTTATAG
Source organism: Crocuta crocuta (assembly GCF_008692635.1). Classification (NCBI taxonomy): domain Eukaryota; kingdom Metazoa; phylum Chordata; class Mammalia; order Carnivora; family Hyaenidae; genus Crocuta; species Crocuta crocuta. Next base: position 6,329,256 of record NW_027533089.1, on the reverse strand, counting down.
CAATACAGGCCTACATCAAGAAACAAGAAAAATCTTGATTAAATAATCTAATCTTACACCTAAAGGAACTAGAAAAAGAAAAAGAATCCTCAAAGTTAATAGGAGACTGAAACAGTGAATATCAGAGCAGAAAAATGGTATAGAGGAAAAAAAAAAAAAGAAAGATTAATGAAACCAAGATCTGGTTCTCTGAAAACAAAACAAAATGAAACAAACAAAAAAAAACTGATAAAACTTTGGCCTGACATATCAAGAAGAAAGAGAGAGGGAGAGGTAGAGGGAGGGAGGGAGAGAGAGAGAGAGAGAACCTAAATAGATTAAGACAGAAAGGAAAGAGGAGAAGTAAAAATCAACACCACAGAAATCCAAAAGATCATGAAAAATTATATGCCAACTAATAAACAAAATTGACAAACCTCTAGCCAGACTTATCAAAAAGAAAAGAGAGAGCACCCAAATAGACAAAATTATGAATGAAAATGGACTTATTACAACCAACCCCTCAGAAATACAAGCAATTATCAGGGAATACTATGAAAAATTATATGCCAACAAATTGGACAACTTAGAAGAAATTGACAAATTCCTAATTGGAAAACCTAGAAGAAATGGATAAATTCCTATAAAATACAATTTTCCACAGTTGAATCAGGAAGAAATAGAAAATATGAGCAGAACAATTACTATTAACAAAATCGAATCAGTAATAAAATAATTCCCAACAAACAAAATCCAGGACTAGATGGATTCACAGGTGAATTCTAACAAACATTTGAAGAAGAGTTAATAACTATTCTTACCAAACTATCAAAAAAATAGAAGAGGAAAGAAAATTTCTATATATACTCTACAAGGAGAGAATTACTCTGATACCAACCCCAGACAATAATACCACAAAAAAAGAAAATCGCAGGACAATATGCCTGATAAATATAAATGTAGGGATCATCAACAAAATATTATTAAACCACATTCAACAATACTTTAAAAGTATCGTTCACCATAATACCACAATCCAGTGGGATTTGTTCTGAGGATGCAAGGATGGTTCAATAACTGCAAATTCAATCAACATAATACATTAACCCACATGAAGGTTGAAAATCATATGATCATCCCAATAGATGCAGAAAAAGCATTTCACAAAATTAAACAACCATTTATAATAAGAACTCTCAACAAAGTAGTTTTAGAGGGAATGCACCTCTAAAGTCCATATATGATGAACACACAGCTTACATTATTTTCAAAGGTAAAAAACAGCTTTTCTTCTAAGGTCAGGAAAAAGACAAGGATGTCCACTCTCACTACTTTTATTCAAGGTAGTACTTGAAGTCCTAGCCACAATAGTTAGACAAGTAAACATAATGAACTTGACAAGAAATAAAAATGTCACTATATGTAAATGACATGATAATATACATAGAAAACCCTAAAGACTCTAGCCCAAAACTGATAGAAGTAATAAATTAGTTCAGTACAGTTGCCAAATGCAAAATTAATATTCAGAAATCTGTTGTGTTTCTAAACACTAATAACAAGGTATTAGGAAAAATTTCAGAAAACAAATGCTTTTACAATTGCAGCAAAAGAATAAAGTATCTAGGAATAAACTTAACCAAGAAAGTGTACTCTGTACTCTGATAACTATAAAACACTGATGAAAGAAATTGAAGACAACACTAACAAATGGAAAGATTTACCATGCTCTTGTATTGGGAGTATTCATATTGTTAAAATGAACACATCACCCAAAGCAATATACAGATTCAATGCAATTCCTTTCAAAATTCCAATAGGATTTTTTGCAAAACCAGAAAAAATGACCCCTAAAATTTGTAGGGAATCACAAAAGACCTCAAACACCCAAAGCAATCTTGAAAAGAACAAAGTTGGAGGTATTATAAACTCAGAATTCAAGATACACTATAGCACTATAGTAATCAAAATATTGTACTGACACAAAGACAGATCCCTACATCAGTTGAACAGAATAGAGAGCTCAGAAATAAACTGATGCTTATATTGCAATTACTCTACAACAAATGAGGCAAGAATATACAATGGGGAAAAGACAGCCTCATCAACAAAAATGGTATGGGGAAGACTGCAAAAGAATGAACTGAACCACTTACACTACACACAAAAGTAAACTCAAAATGGACTCTGAGTGAAATCTGAAGCCATAAAACTCCTAAGGGAAAACATAGGCAGTAATCTCTCTGACATTAGCCTTCGCAACATTTTTCTAATTATGTCTCTTTAGGCAAGGGAAATAAAAACAAAAATAAACTATTGACAGTAAACCAAAATAAAAAGCTATTGCTCGGCAAAGGAAACCATCAACAAAATGAAAGGCAACCTGACAAATGCAGAAGATATTTGCAAATCATATGTCTGATAAGGGATTAATAGCCAAAATGAATAAGAATATTTACAACTCTACACACTAAAAACCAAATAACCCAATTAAAAAATAGGCAGAGGATATGAATAAACATTTTTTGTACATAAGACATACAGCTGGCCAACAGACACATGAAAAGATGCTCGACATCACTAATCCTCAGGGAAATGCAAATCAAAACCACAATGAGTCATGGTCAAATTATGGAAAGAGCCCAAATGTCCATTGACTGATGAATAATGAAAGAAGATGTGAGATATATACGAATGTGATATATATAATCATATACATGTGATATATATATATGAATATTACTCAGCCATCAAAAAAAATGAAATCTTATCATTTGCAATGATGTGGATGGAGCTAGAGTATATTATGCTTAGCAAAATAAGTCAGTCAGAGGAAGACAAATACCGTATGATTTTACTCATATGTGGAATTTAAGGAACAAAATAGATGAACCTAGGGGAAGGAGAAAAAAGGAGAGAGGGAGAGGGAGGGAAGCAACAAGGGAGAGAGAGAGAGAGGCAAACCATAAGAGATTCTTAATGATAGAAGAATAAACTGAGGGTTGCTGGAGGGGAGGGGGTTGGGGATGGGCTAAATTGGTGATGGGTATTAAGGTACACACTTGTGATGAGCATTGGATGTTATATGTAAGTGATGAATCACTAAATTCTAGTCCTGAAGCTAATGTTACAATGTATACTAACTAGAATTTAAATAAAAACTTAAAAAAAACACAATGAGATATCATCTTATACCTGTCAGAATGGATAGTATCAAAAAGATAAGAAATAACAAGTGTTGGTGAAGATGTGGAGAGAAAGGAGCCATCATGAATTATTAGTGGGTATATAAACTGGTGCAACCACTGTGGAAAACAGTAGGAAGTTTCCTCCCCAAAATAAACATAGAAATATACAATTCAGCAATTCCACTACTGGGTATTTACTCAAAGGAAATACAAACACTACTTTGGAAAGCTGTTTGCACCCTTATATTTATTGCAGCAGTATTTATAATAATCAAGGTATGAAAGCAACATTAAGTATCCTTGGATAGTTGATTGAATAAGGAAGATGTGATATATATATGTGTGTGAACTAATTGAGGTCAGTTGGGAAAATTCTTAGAACACTGTAAGCCAAAGATTATACTGTGACCCCTGACAATGTAAGTAGAGAGAACTTAAAGATATTTTCAGAGATGATCTGGGGAACCAATTAAATGAAAGGATGTGAAGGAAAAGGAAGATTTGACAACCAGAGTGTTATGCTATTATTTGTATTAAGAAAAATGTAGGAAAAGAATTAACTCTTGTATTATGGTTTTCTCGGTTAAAAGAACTGTTGAAATACCCATTTAGGTTGTAAAAGCATATAGGAAGCACGAGTATATATAATATCATAGAGTCTTTTGGCCACACTCTATCTATAACAGCTTAAGCAATAGCAGTGGATAAGATCAGGTATAGAGAGTTGGAAGAGAATTTTATTTTTATTTGTTCTACTGGTCCTCTCTGTCCATATAAATTGTGTGCTCCCTGAGGGCTGAGATTGAGTGACATTTCATATGCTGGGCTTCTAAGAGCCCAGCAGAAGAAAATAGTTATTCATTTGCTTAAGAACTTTCCCCCCTCTTTGATCTCTTATCTTGGAAGAACTTATCTTTCTTTGCTTATGCACTCTCTGTTCAATTCAGCACAGAGAGTAATTTGGAAAGTAATTTCTGGCAAGGTGTATGATATAATGAAATTCCACCACAGGGAAAAATTTGAAAGCTCTATAGAACTTTCTATACAATGCTAGACACAGTTACACCTTAGAGGCTTTTCAAGAACATAGAAAAGTTACTTTTTTTTAAAGCAATATTAATGATGTATTGTTACTTCTATTGTTCTTCTTAGAGACTTAAATATACCCTAATCATAAAGGCTAAAACATTCAAATAGGCCTACATACTATATGGTTTGCACCAAGTGTATGAAAAAGGGCTTAGACTGTCACTGTTTTTCACTGTAGTGATGTAAATTACTTACAAATTTGCTATCATAGAGAAATTACACAATTCTATATACCTACATTCCATGTCAATAGGCTGAATCTATATTGGCTGATATTTAAAATTTTATTCCTGTCAATTTGTCATTTTTCCCTTTATATTTTCCTCTTACCTGGTTTGGTAGGGTTTTTTCCTTCTATCATTTCCCCCCCACACTCTCCTTGCTCCATTAGAATCTTAGAGTTAAATAAACAATTTTCTAAGATGTCCTTGTCAGGAGATATTATGGAAATTATTTGAATATCATTGCTAAGCCAGGTGAGCCATTTAAAAATGTAAATAATTTGCAATACCATGAATCTAGCTGATGAAGAGCAACCTTAATGCTGATTGATTTATTAGAATCTTTTCCTGATTAGTAATTGCTTCAAAATCTCTTTTCTATGGTTCAGTTTATCTTTTTTGTGCCAGTTCTTAATATATATCTGTATAACTATCAAGTTTATAATAAGCATTTCATCATTAGGTACTCCACACTTTTCAAACCAGTAAAGAGCGCCAGTAACTGCATTTCCTACCATTATTGACTACTCACAGTGCTTAATTGATATTAATAGTGATTTGATTTGTAAAATATTTGAAAACTTTGCAGTTGTCCTACTCAGCATTCTGTTTTTCTGAGGGTAATATATTTTAGGATATATATTATGGCATCAAAACAACATTCAGATTATAAACTTTCAGGTCTTCATGCAATCTTTAAAATTGCTTTAAAGGAAAAGATATAATCATGACCTTGAGGCATTTTTAACATGAGCTTTGTTTGAAATTCACAAACATGATTATAATTTCAAGAAGCACTGTCTTAAAGTTGTCTTATTGCTATAATGAAGCTGCTGGAAATTTCATTTACTCTCAAGTTAAATCTCAGGAAACCTATTTTATCACAGGAAATCATTCAGTGCTAAAATCCTGCTTTGACTCTGGGGTTAAAATTTATTCATATTACTCTTGGGGAATGCCTCTCAGTCAATCACAGAAGTTTTATTGCCTATTCTATTTATTTTTTAATATAAATTTCAATTTAACATTCTCTGAGGCTAAGTACTCTGTGTAGTGCTACTTTTATCATACGTGTATCTTCATTTATTTAACTATGGATACATCAGGAAGTTTGCCATATCCTACATATCACACATTTTAGTTGTGGTAGTAAAAAGATTTGAATATAATACATATTAACTCAAAAGTCTGTGATATGGATGATTTTCAGCCATTTAATGGACGTAAGAGATCATAATATATTCAGTTAAAAATGTTTTCCAGTTTGGAATGAACTTGATTATCGTAACAACCATGATTTGCTGGTGCCAAGTCTAATACTTGATATATCCATGAGAATGTTAGGACCAATCATTTCCTAAAATAAGAACAAATGCATATCCCTTTTAAAACTGTTCACTGGTAGCTCAAAATCTTACATACTGTTTTTTTTTTTTTTTTAAAGTCTTTCTGGTTACACAAAATCTCTTCATTTCTGTTAATTTCTCAAACTGAAACTACTTTTCAAAAAAAGCATAATTATATCAACAATTTGCATGCTGGTATTTATTACTGTTAAAGTACTTTTCTTAAATGGAGGAATCTGACCTGTTTCAAAAATCAGAAGATATGCACCCAAATATTGAAAATAAAATAGAATTTCTCTGTGTATTCACCTACGTGTTGTGTTTTTTTAAAGTAATTTATTTATTTGTTTTGAGAGAGAGCATGCCTGAGTGGGGGAGGGCCATAGAGAGACAGAGACAGAGACAGAGAGAGAATCCCAAGCAGGCTCCATGCTGTCCACACAGAGTACAATGAGGGCCTCAGTCTCACAACTGTGAGATCATGACCTGAGCTGAAATTAGCAGTTGGCCGCTTAACCAACTGAGACACCCAGGGACTGAGACACCCAGATGCCCCTAAATGTTTTTGTTCCTAGAGGCATGTGCAAGTTCTTTTGTGAAATTCTAAACCTTTCCTTGTGAAGTACAGGTTAGTTCCATTACATTTATATTTGATGTAGCAAAAATTTGTGAGGACTAAAAAGACTACTTGTTTGAAACAACAGACTTTAAAATGAACATATAATTTCTAAAATCAATGGGGAAGAAAGGATAAACTGGAAGGATTTTACTTAGAGTAAAAATGCAGAGCATTTTCCCCCCATAGATAATTCTATTAAACTAAGCTCTTTTTTCCAACTAATTACATAAGATACAGTTAAAAATGACTAATTGAACTTAAAAGTAAATAAATACTTCCTAACTAAATATTTATTTATTGGGACTTTTAATTCTATACTGAAGTCTATTTATATAAACTGAAGATTTTGTGGCCTCTAATTCACTACATGTAGTTAGTTCAATTCTATTTTTTCCATCTAGAAAATGTTTCTTCTATCATGAAAAATTCTTATATTTAAAACTGGAACTTAATATATGTGTATATTATATGTAATATATACACATATAATATATACACATGTAATATATACACATATAATATATATTCTAATATATTATATATATTAAATATACATACATTTTAAAAATCCTGGAGAGTGGACCAGTATTGCCACAGATTTAAGTCTGACTTTCAATAGATCATTTAACCATTTAGGAGATATATTTTCTTATGAATACAATTATTATAGTTAGTGCAGTTGCCAAGAAGCTAAAATATCACTCTATCTTGGAAAAATAAGAAATGCTCCACAGTTTTAAAAACGTTCTGGGGGCACCTGGGTGGCTCAGTTGGTTAAAGCATCTGACTTTGGCTCAGATCATCATCTCACAGTTTGTGGGTTCAAGCCCCGAGTCGGACTCTGTGCTGACAGCTAGCTCAGAGCCTGCAGCCTCTTTCAGATTCTGTGTCTCCTTCTCTCTCTGACCCTCCCCTGCTCACGCTGTCTCTCTCTTACTCAGAAATAAATAAAATATTTAAAAAATTTTTTAAACATTCTGAAAACAAATAATGCTTTTAATTATTTGGAGATTTGATCTCTAGGAAGAAAAGCACTAAAAAAATTCAGTAAATGGAAGAAAACACTTACCATATCATGGGAAAACAACTGATCTAGATTGGGAGAATTGAGTTCCTAAAATAGACTTTACCCTTAACTAGCTTAACAACTCTGAGAATAGATGCTTTTNACAAAAAAAAAAAAAAAAAAAAACAAGAAACCCCAAACCTACCTCTACAGGACTTTAATATCTAACATCTATAACTCAATATCATCAGAGCTTAAAATACATTAAATACAAAATGATGATAGAGAGCTCCTTGAAACACTACGACACAGTTGTTTTAGAGAGATGGGATTCTTTAAAGAGTATATTAGACAGAATCCAAATGGCAAGTCTATCCAAAACTTACTGTAAATATCAGTTGTTGAATAGTATGTTTTCCTACACTGTTAATGAAGTCTTATAATCAGATTTCTCTATTCACACAGATGGGCTGAGGATTTAAAGGTGAAGATAGGCTCACTACTATCAGATTGAGGCCTTCACAGTTTTGAGTTTTCTGGACTCACTTGGTCCTCAATGCTCCCTATCAGTCATTTAATTGACCTTGATGAACTCCTCCTCTCACATTTTACTCAAGCCTCCCACTTAATAAATATATGTATATACACATACACAACGCTAACACATACATACATGTGCTATTTCACTCAATAAGTGATCCTATGATACCCCTCCCCTTCCCTATCCCAACTTTATAATTAAAATAGAAATGACCTACTAAAAATTCTCAATTCCCTGCCCACATAATCATCACATATGCCCTTCTCTGCAGCCTCAGAGAAATCCCTTCTATTTAAGGATAATTCTTCTTCATGCCCTTTTAGAAACTCCTCTATGTAGCATCTTCTTTCCTGTATCTCTTAGCTTTCTGTTTGGATTTCAAGCTCTTCTGAAAAATAAAAGATGAAGGATCCCTTCCAAGCTCATTTTATGAGGCCAGCATTACCTGATAACAAAACCTGATAAGGACACTACAAGAAAGGAAAATTACAGGCCAATATCCTTGATGAGTATACATGCAAAAGTCTTCAACAAAATATTAGCAAATGATATTCAACAATACATTAAAAGAATCAAGCACCATGATCAAGTGGGATTTATTTTAGGGATGGAAGGATGGTTCAACATTTGCAAATCAACCAATGTGACACCCCACATTAACCAAACGAAGGATACAAATTATATCATCTCAATAGATACAGAAAAGGCATTTGACAAAATTCAATATCCAATCATAATATATACTCTAAACAAATTGGGTATGAAGGGAACATACTTCTATATAAAAAGGCCATATATGACAAACACACAGTTAACATAATACTCAATGGTAAAAAGCTAAAAGCTTTTTCTCTAAGATTAGGAGCTAGACAAAGATGCCCACTCTCACCAATTTTATTCAACATCGTATTAGAAGCCCTGGCTAAAGCAATTAAGCAAGAAAAAGAAACAGAAGGAATTCATATTGGAAAGGAAGAAGTAAAACTATCTCTATTTGCAGATGACATGATATTATATATAGAAAGCCCTAAAGGCTCCACCAAAAAAAAAAAAACCAAAAAAAAAACAAAACAAAAAAATCCCAAATCTGTTAGAAATAACAAATTCAGTAAAGCATAAAAAAATCAATATACAAAAATCAGTTTTGCTTCTAAACAGTAACAATGAACTATGAGAAAGAGCTATTAAGAAAAAAATCCCATTCACAATTCCTTCAAAAAGATTACAGTACATGGGGCACCTGGCTGGCTCAGCTGGTAGAGCATGTGATTCTTGATCTTGGGGTGTAAGTCTGAGCCCCACATTGGGTGTAGAGATACCTTAAAAATAAAATCTTTAGGAGAGGAGTTAAGATGGTGAAGTAGGGGGCCCTGGGCTTTCCTGGTCCCTCAAACATAGCTATATTGAGGTCAGATCACTTGGAACACCCAGGAAATGGATCTGAAGACTGGCAGAAGGATCTCCACCGCTAGAAGGAGAGAGTTGGTACAGGTGGGTGGAAATGAATTGGAGAAGGAAAAATGCTGGTGCTGTGAAGGGGAGGGAACCTCTTCCATGGAGAGACAAAAGGGAGAGAAAGAGGAAGGGGTTAAAACATGTGGCATCGAGCTCACACAAGAGGAAAACTCTGGACCATGGACTGGGAGCAAGAAGTACTGAGTGTCATCGGGTTTTTCTTTGCTTGCTTGCTTGCTTGCTTGCTTGCTTGCTTGCTTGCTTGCTTGCTTTTGGAGTTCAGACTCTGAGGTTTTGGTAGTGTGTGACTTTCCTGGAGTGGAGCTGCGGTGTGCACTCCTCTGGAGGAGGTAGCTGGCCCTACAGTGCATAGCATGGTGTAGGGATACCTGGGGAACACTGGGAGAGAACATGCCCCTTCATGCAGTATTTTTAGAAGGGCATGTATTGCCTCCCAAGGACAAAAGATTCTGCAGGTGCCAGCCATAGGCTTTTCATCAGCAGGGAACAAAGGTGCACTCAGAGAGAAAAGAACATTTGCTGCCTTTAGCAGTGCCACACCATAGATTCCATCCACTGTGCAGACGTAAAACTGTTTTTCAGGACCAAAGAATTTCAGACACAGTGTGGAGAGGCTGTAGTCCAGAAGAGGAAAGCAGATCCATGCAGGGCCAGATCCTTTAAGACTTTGGGCTTTGAATCCCCGCTATGCACCAAAGAAAAGATGCGCGAGAGCTGTGGTGCAGCACGAGCTGACTGCCCTTTGCTATTCTGTGAGGGCTATCTGAACAGTGAGCAGTGTGAGATCCCTGGTCCAGGGAGGAGAGATTGGGTGGTCCCATTTCCCCCTGAATATAAACAAGGTGGGACTTTGAGAGCAGCACAGTGGCCCCCAGTGGAGGCAGACACACTTACACTAAACCCCACTCCCCATGCCTGGCAACTGCATATTTATGGAGCAAGACTGACTCTGTGCCAATGCAAAGGGGTCTCTCCTCCAGAAGAGCAGTGTAGCCAGCACCCCAGGCACCAATGCCCTGAAACTGAGTGCTTCAAAATGACACCTGCAGTTCTTCGTTTCTTTTCGCTTCTTTCCTTCCTTTTTTTTTTCTTTTGGAATTAAGCTTATAGTTTCTTGGTTTGTTTTTTTCTGTTTGTTTGGGGTTTTTTTTTTCCCATTTTCCTTATCTCTTTTTGGAACAACCTTTTTTATTCTTTCCTTTTCCTTCTTCCCTTTTCCTCCTTTCTTTTTCTTTGCAATCAAGCTTATTGTTTTTTGATTCTCTGTTTGTTTTTTGTTCCCTTTTTTGGGGGGGATCAGGTTCCCTCCCCCATTTGTTTCCAGGGTTACTTCAACAAACAAATCAGAACACAACTCGTTAAAGGTTGAACCCTCCCCACTCCCACCCAGCAAGCAAGGAAGAGCTCTACAGAGGACTGAAAAGTGGGAAAGAGCAGCCAAAACCACAACAGCAGAGTATACACAGCATACACCAAAACACTTGTTGAAGTGCCAGGCCCTGAACAGTATATGATCCCTTTTTAATATAGGATAACTCTCAGATACAGGGAACATAATAAGCTTTCAAAACACATAAAGGACAGAAACTTAGCTAAATCTACAAGATGGAGGTAATCTTCCCAAAAGAAAGGTTAAGAAAATATTACAGCCAGAGACTTGCTCAAAACAAGTATAAGCAATATATCTCATTAAGAATTTAGAACAACAGTCATAAGACTACTAGCTGGGCTTGAAAAAAGTATAGAAGACACCACAGAAACCCTTGCTACAGAGATCAAACACCTAAAAACCAGTCAAGATGAAATAAAAAATGCCATAACTGAAATGCAAAACCAACTGAATACAGTCAGAGAAAGGACTGAAGAAGCAGAGGAGAAAACAGGTGATATAGAAGATAAAAGTATGAAAAATAATGAAGCTGAAAAAAGGAGGGAAAGAAAATTATTAGATAATGAAGGTAGACTTCAGGAACTTAGTAATTCTGTAAAATGAAACAATATTTGTATCATAGAAGTCCCAGAGAAGAAAAGTGAGGAAAAGGGGCAGAAAGTTTTTTTGAACAAATTAAAGCTGAGAACTTCTTAATGTGGGGAAGGAAACAGGCATTCAAGTCCAAGAGGCACAGAGAACTCCCCTCAAAATGAACAAAAACAGCTCGACACTAAAACATATCATGGGGAAACTTGCAAAATACAAAGATAGAGAATTCTGAAAGTGGCTAGGGACAAAAGTTCTTAGCCTACAAGGGTAGACACATAAGGTTAGCAGCAGACCTGCCCACTGAAACTTGGTAGGCCAGAAGGGAGTGGCAGGAAATAATCAATGTGCTGAATGGGAAAAATATGCAGCCAAGAATTCTTTATGCAGCAAGGCTGTCATTCAGAACAGAAAGAGATAAAGGGTTCCCCAGAGAAACAAAACCTAAAGGAGTTCATGACTACTAACTAGTCCTGCAAAAATTTAAGGGGAACTCTAACTGAGGGGGAAAAAAAGGCCAAAGCAGCAAATACTACAAAGAACAAGAAAACATCACCAGGAACACCAATTTTACAGGTAACACAATGTCACTAAATTTATATCTTTCAGTAATCACTCTGAATGTAAATGGACTAAATGCTCCAAACAAAAGAAATAAGATATCAGAATGGATAAAAAACAAAAACAAAAAACAAAAAACAGGGGCCATCGATATGTGGCCTACAAGAGACTCATTTCATTTTTTAATGTTAATTCCTTTTATTTTTGAGAGAGGGAGAGAGAAAGTGGGGGAGGGGCAGAGAGAGAGAGAGAGAGAGAGAGAGAGAGAGGGAGACATAGAATCAGAAGCAGGCTCCACACCTGAGATGTCCACACAGAGCCTGATGTAGGGCTCAAACTCATAAACTATGAGATCATCACCTGAGCTGAATTCAGATGCTCAACCAACTGAGCCACCTAGATGCTCCAAGACTAATTTTAGACATAAGACACCTACAGACTTGACAGTAAGGGGATGGAGAACCATCTATCATGCTACTTGATGTCAAAAGAAAGCCAGAGTAACCGAGTAACCGTACTTATTCAGACAAACTAGGTTTTAAATCAAAGACTGGAACAAGAGGTGAAGAAGGGTACTATATCATAATTAAGGAATCTATCCATTAAGAATATCTAACCATTGTAAATATTTATGCCCCCAACTTGAGAGAAACTAATATATAAATCAATTAATAACAAACATAAAGAAACTCATTGATAAAAATACCATGAAGGGGACTTTAACATGCCACTTAAAGCAATGGACAGATCATCTAAGCAGAAAATCAAGGAAACAATGCTTTGAATGATACACTGGACCACATG